>NW_008622457.1:119783-123054 GCF_000691845.1 Merops nubicus | reverse complement strand
AATATTTATTCTCTGAGAACTCATGCAAGGTGTTGTCCCCGAGGGCTAAGCCTTTCCTGAAAGTTCACTCCACCTCCTCTGTCTGCTCCTGTGGAGATGGGGAAGGGGAGCAAGGAGCTGTACAGCAAAGAGCTGCTTCATTTACTGTAGAAGGAGACATGAGCAGATCTTTTACTTCTGTTTGTGAAATCCCGTTTATGACCAAAACTCACACCTACAAGCAGCTGGCACCCTTCTTCACACGCCAGAGGCTCTGCTGGGGATGAGTCTCTAGCTCGGAGTGTCACGGCTCAGAACTGATATGTTAATGCAATTAGAGACGGCACCAAGAGCAAAGCAGAATTTGTCCTGCTATTATTGGTGATGAAGGAGCCTCCTGTGTGAGAAGCCAGTCCATTTCCAATCCATCTGTATCTGTAACTAAAACAGCTTTCATTTTCCCCAGCGCTGCAGCAGATTCTCATGATCAATTGCTGCCATATCTCAGCTCCCAACTCCATTACATCCTATTCAAATCCCCTTCATTATAACAAGAAGTAATATGACACCAAAGCTTGGCTTGGGAATTTATGACACGGTGGAGGCTCTCAGATCCACTAAACCCCATTAAAACCATCTCCCTTATAAAACATCCCCCTTATTACACAGTTTGGGAGCAGGCAGCAGGTTGCTTTCTGCCAGGGCTCTTATTACCTGTGCAGGGGAGGTACGAGGAGAACAATCGAGTCCCTGCTGAGAGCCTGGGGCTGGCACAGCATCCACACCTCCTGCCTAGCACGTGTCAGGAGCCTCAGTTGTGGGGAGGGCTTTGTACAATCATCTTTTATCCGAAGTTTGCTTGCTAAGCCAAGACAAAAGAAAACACACCCCGTTGGCTAAAGCCAGGGATTGTTTTCAGCTCTCTTCCTGACACAAAGCCTCAAAAAATGGACTCGGGGTGAAATGGAACGTTACGTTACCTCGGAAATGAAACATCGCCTTTTGTTTTCTTTAAAGGCATTTAATTAAAATAAATTTACTCTCAAAATCTCCATGAGAAACGTCACCTGGGATTTCAGCAGCGGAGCAGCCACGCGTGCCGAGTTCCTGAGCTCATCTTTCAAATGCTGCCTGCGTGCAGACGTGCGCTGCTTCAATCTTTATTTCAGAGAGTCATTTCTGGTCCCACTACTGTGGCCTGGACGTGCTCGCGGCACCTTCTCGAGCCAGGGAAGCAGGAAAAGAGAGGAGAGATGTAGGTGTGCTGGTGAAGTACCCAACCAGGCTGCTCTGCAGGCTCAAAGCCTCTCTGCCCACCTCCACTCACACCCAAGTGAGTTTGCTCAGTCACACCAATTCTCTTCCCCCACTTCTCACCCCCCAGATTTCACCCAAGCTCCAGGCCGTGCCCTTCAGGAGTCCAGCTGGCAGCTCAGATCTGAGCAGGGTGCTGCTCATTAGCCTGGGTAAATATGTTTGTGTTTTCCTCTTTTTACCCCTCATTTGGTTTCATCTGACTGTATTGTTTACTGTACTGGATTATGCAAATCTAATTATAATCAATATTGAAAACAGGAAGGTAAGCAAAGTTTGCGCCCACTCTTCTGGACCGTGCCAAGGACAGGGGCGAAGGATCCCACTGTGACATGACTAAGTCACCTCTGTGCAGCCTCTGAGCCCGGGCCAGGGCTGAGCTTGTCCCACCCCTGTCCTGGTGGGGTCCTCTGCACCCCAAATCCCCCAAAACAGGGTGCATAGTCCCCATCACAAGCATCCTGTTGCAGGACCCATCTCTGCCCTGCTGCTGCTCCCCAAAGAGCTGATGGCACTTAATGGGCCTTCTGGGAACGTGCAATGAATGCAGCAGTGTTCAGCACAGTGATGGGTGACTCTCATTGGGCTAAGCCACCCTGAAGAAGTGGGATCCACCTGGGGAACTGGATTAATTCTGCATTGAGGTTGTGCCAGAGAGGCAAGCAAGAAGGTGAAATCCTGGAGAGGAGAACAACAGTGAGATCTGTCAGGATAACACAGGCGTGTGGAACTGGAGACAAACTTGATGCAGAGCTCCTGCATGCAGTGGAGTAATCTGGAAATACCTCAAGGTAACTCAAGTGCAGCTAGATTTGTTTATGGGGCTTTTAAAGTCACGTAGATCAAGATGAGCAAATGTCTCCGTGACAGGAAGTCATGGGTTCTAGATGCTGAGGCCAGAAAGGCTACTGTGTCCTCCTTCATCAACAAGGCCAGAGAGCTTTAGCAAGTGCTTCCTGTGTCAAACCCATAATTTCTGCTTGAGTTAGGGTAGCTTTTTTAGAAAGAATTCCGAATTCAAGTAAAAAACTCCAAGTGAGGAAAAATTAGCCATCTCTGTACATTGTTTAATGGCTAATTCCTTCACTGTTTGAACGTGTCTTCTTTTCACGTTGAATTTGTCTAATTTCAGTTCCCAGCAACCAGGTCTTGTTACACCTTTGATTGCCAGATTAAAGAGCTCTCTAGTCTCAAATACATTCTCTTCTGCTGGGTACTTCCAGTCTCATGTCAACTAACTACTCAAAGTGCTTTTCATTAAACCTTTCATTATAAAACAAGGTTCTTGTGGTTTTTTTCTTTGAGTTTCAGTAACTTTTGTACCTCTTTCTTGGATTCTCTCCGTGGACCTTGGAAGTGGACACTGAGCACACCAATACTCTTATTAAAGCAAGGCGTGGTCCCATATGAATTTGAGGCTAGCGTGTACTGCTCTTCATCATTCTCCTTTTTAGGGACTCCAGGATCAAAAGGCTTCCACCTGATCCCACCATGCTTTTCTAATCCAGCAGTCCCAACTTGTCTATATATCTTTGTTCCCAGATGCATGAATCTCCATTTTATTGTACCAGATTTCAGACTTCTGGAACAAATTCAGCCTCCCAATTGATTCATGCTGCCTTAGTGACATTTGTCTTCCTGCTGGGTTTTATATCCTCTTTAATTCTTATCTCTGAAGACTGTACACACTCTTCTAGATCACTGATAAATACTGGGCTGTTGGCTCTCTTCAGGAAGATCTAGCACTGATCTAATGATTTGCTCTGGAAACCACTGAGGGTGGTCTCCACAGTCCCTGAGGTGCATTCCCTACCATCCAGAAAGCACCTTTGGAGTTACAGTTCACTCATCATCAATACTTCTACCTTCCAGAAAATCCCACAGCTTCTGTAGGGACCAAGAACTGAGCTGGTGGGTTGAAAGAAACCAGTGTTTGGACAGACAGGGGTGGATGTGTGTGCACAAGTCCTGCACCAGC
>NW_008622457.1:104127-119772 GCF_000691845.1 Merops nubicus | reverse complement strand
GCAGGAATCTGAAATGTGGCTTGTCTTGGAACTGGAAACTTCTCCCACGGTCTGTAGGACAGATATAGGTTTTTAGTTACGACTCAAAAGGTAGAGGCTCTAAAGAGGGACAAGAGAGGCATACAAATAACTCTTGACAAGTTTGTCTGGAAAAGAAACAGCTCAGTCTGAGTTAGCTGCTCCTAAGTTAAATATAAATGCAAATTTGGGGAAGGTGAGCGCGCAGTGAGGGTACATGTTTTATGGCAGGAGGAAGAGGACTGTAGGAGCAGCAACCCCATGCTGGGTTGGGCATCAAATGGCTCCATCTGCAGCCAGCAGTGACGCAGGTTCCTCCAGGGCCAGGGCCAGAGGTGGGGCTGCAGTGGGAAATCTCAACAGTGGAGGTTTAAATCTGCAGAGGTGATCCCTCTATGTTCAGACAATCAGGAAACCTGCATGGTTTGGGGGTGGGGGGCAGTCCTTTCAGCTGTTTGGAGTTACATTTTGGGATTCCCCCAGCACAGTAGAGGACTATGGAAGACGATTTCCCTAGAAAGCTCCTCTTCAGTTACTCCTGCTGTTCCACGCTAAAGCAGCAACCCCAGCAGCACTTGTTGCAACTTAGGAAGCAGTAGCAGAAACAAGATGCAGTCCTACATCAGTGAAACATCGAGCAGTTATGGAGAAGATGGAGGAAGACTCTTTTGGAGGGGCACACCAAATTTCAAGAGGCAACAGGCACAAGGTACGAGTGAAATCCCAGCAGAACACGAAGAAAAGGTTCTTCCCTATGAGGCAGGTCAAGCACTAGGCCCAAAGAAGTGGAGGGATCTTCATCCTTGCAGACCTTCACAATCGAACAGGGCAATGCCCTGAGCAACCTTACTTGGCTTTGAAGCCAGCCCTGCTTTGAGCAGAAGGTTGGACTGGAGACCTCTTGAGGACTCTGTTAAATAAAATAATTTTATGGTTTCCAGAACAGTTTCAGGAGAAGCTTTTTGAACAGTCTTTAAGGTGCTGGCATGATGCAGGCCACCAGTGTATTGAAGTGCTAACTGGATTAATCCTGCATTGCTCTGGATATTCCTTACATGTTCTGCTGAACACATTAAGATCCTGTGCTGCTGTAGAAAATGAACTTAATGATGGGCTCCAAAGCATCCTGATACTACTACTTGATTCTCCAGTCCTGTAGTTGTTACTCCAAACTGAGTGCTCTACAACACAACATTGTAGAAGCTCTGCAGCTTGTACAATGAAGAACTCAGCTGCATTAAAAAAAAAACACAAACACCCACTGAATTTGGTGTGGAATTTCCATATTTCCAGAAACAAAATTCTACCATCCACATTTTTGATTTTTGCATTAGCTCAACATTATTGCTACTCCAAAACTCTCACCTAAAGATTGCTGCATCCTTTGGCATTGCCCAAAATGGCTGGAGCGGCTCAGGTCCCCTGAGGAAGTACAAGAAGGAGTTTGCAACAAGAAAATTCTAAGAAGAACTCAGCTGCATTAAAACAAAACAAAAACAAAACAAAACAAAAAACCAGAAGCTGTTGATTTTCCTGAAATGGCTGCTAGCAGTGAAAGTTAGTTTGTCATTGTTATATTTCAGAGTCTACATCCCTTAAGATGAACATGAGCATTCCTAGGCAACCCCCCAGACAAACCTAGTTCCCAGTTCCAAAATGTTCTTGCTATGTCAAGATTAAAACAATAACATTTTAAGCCTGCAAGCTTAAAATCTGAAGCAATCGTGGGGGAAGACTCTGCAGCAGAGCAGGAAGCCCTGCTAATGATGTCAGTAAATTGTATCAGAAGGATTCTCTCATTTTGGGAAGAGAGATGTAATAGCACAGGCTATTCTCACTGGCACTAAACTCATTAGTTTGTTTACACTGTGCCTTCCTGCACTGCTCTCTGATATGCTGAAAATCTTATTTTGCCTTTGATATTTCCAGTCAGAAAGAGCAGGGAGAAGTCAAAGATTCCCAGCAACATTTGATCCCTTCCACGTTTTTGTGGGTTTTTTTTGTTTGTTTTTGTTTTGTTTTGTTTTGTTTTTTGTTTGTTTTTGTTTTTTATTGACAAGGTGCTTGTTAAAGGCTTGACTCTTGGTCAAGGCATCTCTGGGGAAACTCCTTGTTTCAGACAAGGGCTTGTGTGATGGTTAATGCTGAGTGACAGGGTGCTGGGGACAGTGATGGTAGGCCTGAGGACAAGTGCTGGTGGACAAAAGATGAGGGAGGGCACATTTTGGCTGTGCCATGGTCATAGGGTTGGGTGAGAGCCAAGTGCCTGCAGGAGGTGGTGGCTGGGTAACAGCTATGGAGGAGCCTGCTGGGGAGTGGACCGCCCTCCCCTCCCCCGAGGGCACCTGATGGCCAAGGGTGAGGCTTCAGATGGCCTCAGATGAGAGGAACCAGGGCTGAGAAAGACGGGATGGGGAAAGCTTTGGTTCTGCAGGGACAGCCTGTGTCAAACTCTGGCCAGGGAACAAGAGCAGGCAGTGCCGCATGCCAGCCTTCTGCTCCTCACACTAGCTGTGACACCTTGGAGGCAGGCAGGCAGCTCTGCTTGTGCATCCTGCCACCAGGAAACCTTATCTGCCTCCTTCAGCCTCCAGCTTACTGCTCTTCCAACATATCTCTGCCTTCCCCATTCTTCATTTCACTTTGGAGCACTGTACAGGAGCTGCCTGGCCCCCAACCACGGCAGCAAACACGACACAGGAGCTTGTCTCCAGACACAGGGGCAGCAGGACTCGCTGTCCCAGGAGCTGGCTCTGTGACACTATATTTTTTCCACCCTTTTATTCAAACCTGGAGGCCTGGGCAGGAATCAGGTGGTTTTCCAGTACCTGGAAATAGTTCTTCTGGCCCTTGTAGGTTCTCAAAACCGGTGGGAGCTCAGACGTGAGGATGCTGCAGTGAATGAGCATCACCTAATGGCAGTTGCCCACCCTTGAAGGAGTTCTGGTTGGGCTGTGGCTCATACAACCTGCAGGAAAGAAGCTCTGGGGTGGACCCAGAAGCCAAGTCCTCACACTGAGAAGCTGAGCCTGTGTCACTGGGGGCAGGAGTGGAGCAAGTGATGGAAGCAACAACTCTGACATCCCATCAACATGAAGATGACTTCTCTGCCTGTGCCTAGGAGCCCTGGAAACTCTCTACACCAGGCATCAGAAAGCCTACTATCATCATCAAATCAGCCTCTGGGCTTTGGTGGGCCTAACCCCTGCTCTGGGGCAACTGGGGCTGTAGTCTTCACAGGGGGGGTACAGTCATTGCACAGCAGCTCTGTGGGGCTCTCCTCCTCCTGGGGCCTCCCAGTGCTCCCAGTTATCGCCACCACCCAGTCCTGCTGGCTGCTCTGTGGCTCCCTGGTAGAGCCTTTCTGTAGCAGCTCAGGGATGCCTGTCTGCTACCAAGGCAGGCAAGAGTGTTTATTGGAGGCTGTGGCACCAGCAGAAGACACTCCTACCCCTTCTTCCAGAAGAGCTGCAGCCATCTCAGGGAGGATGTGAGATTAAGCAACACTACAGGAAGGTGAACAGGGTACGAGAGGCTCTACCTCCATCTTGCTGGCACCTCCTGGCCCTTGTGAAGCTCTTGTTGGACATGTGCCTGTAGCTGCTGCACATGTACCCCCCGCACTAATGAGCTTCATATTTCCTTAGTCTTGGACCATGTTTCTCTTTGGCCTCCCTGACAAGCTCTCCTCAGGGTCATGCTCATGAAGGAAGACTCGCTCCCAGCCTCTGCCATGGTTATATGCAGCCATATAACAAAATCAGCTTGCGAGGTTACTTACTCATCTCATTATACAAGCACAAACCCCAGGCAGACAAATATAAAACAAAATCAGGTTTCTGCCTTATGGAGAGAGCGTATTGCACCTCCTAAATTGGAATAAAATATCTACAGGTAAAATACATGGCTGCTGTTACAACAGTGTTAGCAGTGGTATGGGAAGGGCTCCCGCTGTGATGGTACCAGGAGGGTCAAGGACCAGACAGCCTAGTGCTGGCATCAGAAGAACCAGAGGCTGCAGCCCTGCACCAGGGGGGCAGAGGCAGTGTGAACTACCATGGTGGTGGTGGGACGTGGTTGTGGCAGCTAGGTGGTCTACTTCTGCCATCTCAGCTGCATTTTTGGGTGTCTGCCTCAGTTTCCCTGCAGCTGGCTCCAGATGACAGTGCTCGCTCCCATGCCAGCAGTTAATGAGATCATGTTTGGACATGGCTTAGAACACAAATGTCTCTGCAACGTGTAAGTGCTAAGTACTATTAGCAACTAACAGCAGCACTCCGTTGGTACAGGGCTCTGCTGACTTTGCCCGAGGCCATTCCAACCCAGTGAAGCATCCCCCTCAGCAACACTACCTGTGCTGTGGCAGACCTCCACATCAGCCAGCACACCCCATGATGCTCTGGAAAGCAGCTGGAGATGGAGCTGTGAGTCTAGGATCAAGTGCCTGGCTTTATCTGGGGTGTGGGGCATTGGTGGAGTAGCTAAGGATGACTGAGAGATGGGATAGACACCATCCCTGGGCAGGAGGGTGAAGGAAGGCATCCCACCAGCAAGGTGGGACTGGCAGGGGCTGACATAGACTGACCTCAGGCTCACAGCCCACACTTCGTGGCTGCTCTGGGGAGGAGGACCTGGTCCATGCAATCCTTGTTGTCTCTGGGCTGGGCTGCAGCATGGCCTGCAGAAATCTGGTGTTGCAGGGCTGGAGTTAGAGCCATCCCCAAGGCAGCGTGGAGTCAACAACCGATGCCCCTGGCAGGGCACAGTGCATGCTTAACACCCATCTCTGTCTCAGCAGCCTCCCTGCTTGCCCTTATTATCATGCCCTTCTCCAGCCTTCCTCCTTGTGCTACCTGATATCTCTGCACTGGATCCTGCCTGGAGACAGATGATGTGCTGGACAGGGATGGCAAAGTTTATTAAGTTGGGGTGGGAAGCTTTAGCAGGCTGGGTTCACAATTAGGCTCCCAAAGGCAAGATCATAAAGCATTCAGACACTTGGGATACAGGGCTGATTACCAGCATCTTTCATCATTAAATATTAACACCAAGGCTGCTTAAAGGCCAGTGAAAGAATTATAGAATTTAATACCTATCACGCTCTATCAATAGGCTGGGAGAAATATGGTCCTTTTGCCTATTTTTTTTTTTTTTTTTTAATGCTTCAATGTAAACTAGGAGACTGGCAAAATTAAACAGCACAATTCTTCGTTAGGAGCCACTGGGAATTGCAAACAGGGAGCACCAGGGATCAGACTTGTTTGATATGCTAGGGGAGCGAGCTCATTAAAACATAGGCATTGCTACCAGAAGGAGAGGAAATTAAAGCGTGATTTAAGAAAAGAAAGCCCTCTATGGAGAGTGGCTGCAGCTCCCAGTGCTGCCCTGTGTGGCTTGGTGCTCCCTGGGCCCCCGCCGGCTCCTGCCGGGCAGCCTGGGCAGAAGGAACATCTGCACCCACCTCGGACTGTGCCGAGACACGGGGTGAAGTCCTCCCAGGGACCACGTACCCCTTTGCCATCATAGGCATGTGGGCTGTGGTGACCAGGACACACATCCGGGGCTCCCCATCATCTCTTGATCCTCCTTCACCCTGAGCAGAAAGCTGGAAAAAGCCCTGGCAGCCCTAAGAAGGCCTATGCTCTGCTCATGACTTATTTTGTTTTTGTTTTTTTTTTTTTACTTTCTTTGTGTTATTATGCTAAGCCGTATTAGGAGAAGGATGCCCGGGACAGGTGGCCCTTTGCAATGGGTGGAGTCAGAGCCTGTCCTCGAAGCATTGGAGGGGGCAGGAGGGTTCAGCCAGAGCTGCTGCTGGGACCATCCTGCGGAGAAGCCATGAGCTGCAATTCTACCGTCCCCAGAGCTGTGGGAGGGGAATTTGTCCACCGCGTGGGGAGAGCTCAGCATGGGCCAGATAGCTCAGAAAACCTCACTGTGTGCTAAGCGGAAGTGGGCTTCAACCCTGCTCACAGTCACATCACCATCTTACTGCAGTCCATGTAGGGGTTTGCCACCAACAGCCTGGGCTGCACCTCCAGCAGTGTGGGCAGCAGGACAGGGAGGGGATCCTACCCTTCCCTGGGGTAGGATCTGGGATACTGCCCCTGCAGTGCTGGGGCAGCTCTGGAGTCCTCAGCACAAGAAGGATGTGGACCTGTTGGAGAGGAGCCCACTAAAATGAGCTGAGGGCTGGAACTTCTGTGCTGGGAGGCCAGGCTGAGAGAGTTGGGGTTGTTCAGCCTGGAGAAGAGAAGTCTCCAGGGAGACCTTCTGGTGGCCTTTCAGTATCTGAAGGTGGCCTACAAGAAAGCTGGGGAGGGACTTGTTACAAGGGCTTATGGTGATAGGGTGAGGGTTAATAGCTTCAAACTGGAAGAGGGTAGATTTGAATTAGAAATTAGGAAGATATTCTTCTCTCTGAGGGTGGTGAGACACTGGAACAAGTTGCCCAGGGAAGCTGTGGATGCTCCATCACTGCAGGGGTTCAAGGCCAGGTTGGCTGGGGCTTTGAGCAACCAGGTCTAGTGGGAGGTGTCCCTGCCCATGGCAGGGAGGGTTGAACCAGATGACCTTTAAGGGCCCTTCTTACCCAAACCATTCAATGATTCTGTGAAACTGCTCCTGATGTAGCACTCTGGGAACAGGTTTAAAGGACGTGCTGGTGCAGATGCAGGTTTTGCATGAAAAAACAGTGACTCTTGAGGGTCCTGTGAGCAAGGCTGGCCCACAACTGTCCTTCAATAACCCCCCATGCTGCTGCTTTGCCCAGCCTCGCCCTTCTCTCCTGCAACCCTCCTTCCATTCACAGACAGCAATGAGTTGCCACTGCTGGCTCCCTTGTGGTGGGCACAGTGGCAGAGCCAATCAATACGGCAATCAAGTGGCCCAAGAGAATCTGTGAGCCAGGATCTGCCTAAAGCTGCCCTGGGGCCAGAGTCTGTCTTTTCCCAGGAGAAATACAATCCTGGCTCTGTATTTTCTTGGATGGGGACAGTGTCACGCTACTGAGATCATGGTGGCTGCAGTTGGACACATGGCAGAAATATGGTGGGATGGTCTGTCCAGCTTGGAGATGGGATGCTACCACCCTGCTAAATACTCATCTCCTGACCCATGTCTCCCTTGCCACATGGATAAAGACAGCCTGGAAGATTTTGTTACACAAAATCTACACATTTTCCTCAATCATATTTTCTATAGAAGCATCAGGACTGGTTTGACTTGCAGAAACCTTAGTCAGCCCCTGGCCAGGAAGGTGCCCACCCTGAAGCTGAAGGAGTAAAACTGTTAGCAGAGTGCCACCCTACCAAGCATCTTACAGGCTGTGGTTTCTTAGAGCCACAATTCCATAGCAACTCAGATACAGGGGCTGTTGGATCAAAATAGTCATGCTCACACATGGTAGGCATCGAGTCAGTACAAACCCCAAATGCCAGCTCATGACAGTCAGAAAGTACTGATGTGCAAACTTTGTACCACCAGGCTTTGTGCCAGGTCACATATCACCTGGCCTCCCAGAGGCAGCACAAACCTGGCATAAAACCATACCTGTGCTGGATGCTTCGTATCACACGCAACAGAAACATGACTGTGTGCCTGCACATCTTCTGGAGTCTATTTTATGATACACAGACACGTGTAAGCAGCTGAAATAAGACTCCAAAAAATGCACAATTGCTTCTGTTGTGAAGGAAAATCAGCGGCATCATTGGAGCTGTGGTTGTCCAGCAGTTTCTGGCTCTCGATCTCATTGCCCCGGGATGTGTTCCCTGCAGGGAGCAAGACCCTGGGTCTGGTTTGGTCTCTGCTTGTCTGCAAGTGCCAAACCTGACCCTACGCCACAAACTAGAGCAGTCCAGGGCCTTGTGCAACTCGTGACAGGCATCTTGGTGACTACCTGAGCATGGCTGAGTTTGGATTTTTTCCTGTGCTTTCTGCAGGCACACAACTGGAAGTAAGAGCGTGTGAGCTGCTCGAGCCCAGGGGCAACTGAGAAAAGGGGGTGCACACAGGGGGTTAGTATGGAGAAGCTGTAGGTGTCTGCAGATGTTTATCTATTCCTTCAAAACCCTCTTCCCCATCCTCCTTTTCCTGCAAACCCTCTTGCCCTATTACTCATCGAGCCCAGAAAGGCTCAATGGCACCGCTGCCCTCACCGTCCGCGTGCCAGGGGCTCTCCCCATCACCAGCTGCTCACCGAGCTCGCCCAGCCAACACAAAATCAGGGAAACAACCGGCTGCGGAGTCAGAAAGGCAAATCCAGACACGACCGACTCCGGGGAGCCTGATTGAAATAACTAATTAGGTTCTCACAGCTTTGCAGAAATCAGACCGTCTCCCACTCCGTATTTTCTAATGAGTCCCGCTCAATGTTTTCTAATGATTTGTTTAACCGAGTTTTCAGTGTCTCCAGGCTGCAGCACCAGCGTGGCCCTGTGCAGCCTACCCCAGATGCTGGGGGAAGCTTTTGATACTCTCTCAAATTTACCTTTCCCTAGTGGCACAGAGTTTTTTTTTATGTTTCCAGTCACAGTAACGCAGATTCCACATCATGGTGCCATACAAAACCATCCCCTCCCCTTCCCCTGCTTACACTGTTTAGGCACACACAGATGGTCTTATTTTTTTTTTTTTTTTCTCCTCTTTTGAGCATCTCTCAGGGAATCTAAATAGGTGAGATCTTCTTTTTCCCCAAATGGCAGAACCCATCACAGCCCCCACAAACTGATGTGGGGGCTCCAGACTCACGTTCTGCATCCTGGGAGCTGCATTCCCATTATCCACAAATACTCTGATCCCACGAACGTTTGCAGATGCAAACATCTCGCCAGCTGCAGAAAGTTCTACTGAACTCAGGAGGACTGCCTGTGCATAACGTTAATCCTGTGTAGAAGCATTAAGCAGATTTTGATCAAATCACCTCTTTTAATTGTTGCCTTCAAAGGCAGTCACTCCGCAGTGATTTTTCTCTTTATATTCTATTGTTTATTGCTTCTTGCACCGTTATCTCCTAGCTGTCTGGAGATGCAGGCTTTTTTCCTCACTGTGCTGTTATTTTACTAGTGGCTAAGGTCACACTAACTTATGAGAATTGCTAAAATCATGTTTCTTTCTCTATATACATTTTAATACCCACACTTGACTTTTCCCAGTGTTTTATTCTTCTCCATTGCATGTATTTTTCCCCAGGGAATTGCCAGTGTGGCAATAAATAACTGCTAATTCTATTCCCTGCTACTCACACCCCTTCTTTATACAAATTTAATTTTTCGCACATTCATTTGTATACTGCTTATGAAGAATGCTTTTTTTAAAGAACTTTGTCTTTTCATAGTCACCCACCTTTTTCCCCCCTTTCCCTCTTCCCTTCCCTTGGAATGAAGTACCCCAACAACTTTGAGCTAATATTGATTTCACACCCCTCCCTGTTCCATGGCAATGGTTTTCTTTCCTCAGATACTTTTCAGGAGGTCCTTTTTTTGTGCTTCACACCCATGACTCTGCCATTAGTTTGCACAGCTTCTTTGCCTGTTATTTTTTACTACAAGCCTTCAGAAATTCCAAGTCACCTCCTGCTATTGCATTTTACCTAGAAATTTGGTAAACTTTGGCTCCTTGAGTGCCCGTACTGAAGTCTTATTGTCTATGTGTTTTCTTCTTGCATCTCTCACGCGCAGCAGGGCTGCAGTTTGTTGTGACTTCATTATAATTGTCTTTTAAGATTCCTCTGGGAGCTGTGGCACTAGTGGCTTTTAATATCCCACCCATGACAACATTGTCATTGGTATTATTACTTCTCCTACTATGATTAGTAAACTACGGGCAGGAGTGGCTCCATACAGGTCAGGCACATCCCGGGTTCAAGCAGTTTAATCTAAAATATCAAACGCAGGCAACAACTGAAGGCAGAGATGGTTCGAAGCAGGGCTCCTGCTGCTGGGGAGGAGCAGGCCTGGGAGAAATACACAGAGCTGGGGCTGCTACAGAAGGATGGCCCAACAAGGAACCACGTCCCAGAGCCACCATGCCTCTCAGAGTACTGAGAGACTTACTTAGAGATTATTTTTAAAGAGTAAATTTCAACCAAAGCAACTTTTCCTATATCCTGCACCCGTAGCCAGGTCAACAGAAGCACCCCGAAGCAAGGCTCACCATTGGGAGCTTCGATCATAGAACCATTGAATAGTTTTGATTAGAAAAGACCTTTCAGATCATGAAGTCCATCCATTCCCCCAGCACTGCCAGGTCACCACGAACCCATGTCCCTCAGCACCACATCTCCATGGCTTGGAAATCCCTCCAGGAATGGGGACTCCACCACTGCCCTGGGCAACCTTCCTCTTGTGGTGTAAGAAATTGTTCATCAGGTCCAACCTAAACCTTCCCTGGCACAACCTGAGGCAGTTTTCCCTTGTCCTATCAGTCACACGTGCTGCACATAACCTGGGTGTGGCTCTTCCTAATTCAGTGTAGAGAGCAGAGGTGGCCAAATGTCTTTCAGGGAATAAAATGTTCATGACGTCTCCAAGCCAATTCTATCTGTCTCTGGCACTGCATCCCCATCAGCCCCAGTGAAAGAAAGCTGCTGCTCTCGGTAGCACTTGGGCACCTTAAAGCATTCAGAGTCACACAGATTTTCAGCCTATGAGTACTTAAAACAACCAAAAAAAAAAGTCAAAACCCACCTCTTTGTTAATCTCCACACTCATCCAGGGGCATCTAGGGTGGAAGCAGAGGGATGTGTGTGTGGCCATGGAGGAGCCCATTGGAGCACCAGCTCTATGGGAACATATTTTGTGTTTCCAGACCTGCATCCACCGTTCAGCTGCTGCCCCCTCCAAGCTGTGCAGCATCCAGAAAGCCTGGGAAAATAGCCAAGTTTCTTTTAGTGGACAATAGTTCTATTGAGGTGAAGATGTCCAAGGAAATCCTCACATGGGATAATTTGAGAGCAGTGAAGCAAGGCAGACTTGTACTGAGGTTGTCACCCTCTAACAGAAATCACTACTTCACAAGGGGGATTTTCAGCAGCAAAAAGAAGAAACTGGGAATAAATCCTGTTCTGAACATTACGGACAGTGCTATCATATCTCCCGGCAACATTCACCAAAAATTAGGGACCAAGGTGAAGAGATGCAGAAGAATAAGGAATTCCATAAAGAGCCCTTCCATTTCTACAAGTGAAGAAAAATATATGAAGTTGAAGATTAAATGCTGGTTTCAAGAAGCATTCATATGTACTTCAAGGAACAGCTCCAATATCGAAAACAAGAAAAGAACATTTCTGAGAATTTCAATTAAATACAAGGTAACTTGGAAGCATTCCCATCCGTTCCTTAAATTTTCCAGACTATCTTTTCTCTTTCATTTTATGTACAGCTCTCAGAAAAGCTTTGCTACATCAAAGATACTTTTTGTCTCCTTTGTTCAAATGTATAAATTTGCCTACAAAAATTAGAAATATCAACAGCGAAAAATAATTTATTTGTAAAAGGAACTAACTTTTGTTTGAACTAGAGCTGGGAATTGAGATAATGTCTATGAATATGTGGAGTGAATAGATGGAAGTATCTGAATTTATGGAAATACATGAATTCTCCTTTGCTGATAGAAAATTACAGTCAGGGCCCATTGCAAGGCAAATTAATATTCAACATAATCTCATTCCCACATGGGAAGGCAAAGAGACAATTGATCTTGTTTCCACTAAAATCAATGGGAAAAACTCACCAAGTAGGTCTTTCAACAGAGCAGCACAGCCAGCAGGACACCTGAGCTAATCCAGATTCACACCTTTTGCCCACGTCCAAGAAGCTTTGTTACTTCTTGGATTAGATTTGAATTTATGATCCCACACCAGGTCCTTATTTTTCTGCTCTAAGTCACATATATAAAGCTCTGTGGGAGCATCAGTAATTATGCTTAACGCCCAGGGGTCACCTTTTTACATGTATCTTCCAGATCTTCAATCTCCCTCTAAAGTAAGATGTGTTTCTTAATCAAGGTTGCCATGAGAGGCTCAGCACTTGAAGTCTCGCATGGAGGAATATTAGTGCTACCAGGCATTATTTTTTATTTCTCTTTCAAATGCATTGATTTTTTATCTATTTTATTCCAAGAAGGAGCCATGGTATCTATTTTACATGCAGAGTCAGCCTTGGGAGTTGTAATAACTTGAAGCACTGGATGCTCAGGCCAGTGGATAGCTGGAGCGGAGTGAGATTTGCGGTCGGTCCTGCCAGCTTAATGTTCTCAGCATCTACTAAGGAGAGGGAAAACACAGCATCTCAGAGCCTCCTGGGACAACTGGGTGGTCAGGCCCCAAAGTCAGTGTCTCTGGGCAGATATTGGGGATGATCAGCATTCCTCCTCAGCAGGGCTGTTCTTGCTGATTTATTAAAGTAGCAGTTAAAACCAAACCAGCACGGGAGAGTATCTAAGTCAGCTACCGCCAAGATAGGCATGCTATGGGCAGGCAACTTTTTCCCTTGATATACGAGCAATCTCCACTTCTCAAAACAGATCCCAAACTGTGTAACCCGGAGGGAAAGGAGTCTTGGCAAAGATTATACTATTCAACTTCTGCATGGTAAAGAGTTACGCTTGCATAAGAGTCACGGAGGAGAATGGTGCTCTTCTGAATTGGGCAATGATGCTTACACGGGGGACAAATCAATTTAGAAACTACTTGCAATGACCCAGGATTACAAAACAAACAATGACAGTCACTTGCAAACTCACAGCAGCCTCTCATCCTGCCTTCTCCCCTGCCTCTCATCCTGGCTGAAAAGCACGCTGTGCTTTGTCATGGGAAGAGCCTGCTGCTGGCAAATCTTTATTCTCATGTCTGAGGTGCTCTGTGTGGGGGCAGCAGCTGGGCAGAATTCTCAATACAGATACAATAAAATAAAACAGTGCCAAGAAAAAATAGTGCTTAGAGCGCCAGCGTCATTGTTTAGGGAAAAGCAGCCTGGGATAAGACTCTAAAATAACAGCTTCTTCTCTTCTCAGTCTTTCCTACCATATGTGGCTTGGCCATGGCTCTCTGAGCAAGTAGTAGATGCCCTTCTTGCTGGAGCAGGAGGGTATTTTGGCACACCAGGGGGTTTTTCTTCCTGCCTGGTCATCCAGCAGTGCCTGGGTGGTGGATTGGTACCTGCAGGAAGCTGCAGATGGGCCTCGTGGCCATCACAGATAACAGGTAATAACTCCAAGCCTAAAAAATGAAGGAAGGAAAACATGGGTTCCCCTAGAGCTTGAGAAAAAGGAAAAGAGCAGGAGCCTGAAACAGGCAGCAGAGGGAAAGCAGACCTGGAGTGAGAGGGGAGCTGGGGCTGAAAGCAAGAGAGCCCCATCAGTCACCACTGATGAATGCTTTAACTCAACATTACTTAGAGACTGGTGGCTTTGGGAAAGAAACCACAAGTAATTAACCTTTATCTGCTAATGGGTCAGCTCAGCGGAGAGCATTGGTTTTGCTGGTAGGGATTATGTAAAGAGTACAACAACCAATGCAGACAGAAGTGGCAGAAAAAATTGAAAAATGTTATAAGGGTGATCTGAAAGTAAGTTTATGATGGAAAAAGAGTAATGGAGAAGTTCATTATGGCTGGAGCCAGGGAGCTGTCACTGCAGCTGTCAAATCTGATGTAGATGTGAGGGGGGAGTGTCAAGGGGGTGCATTGTGGAGGTGCCCCACTTCTGTCAAGATCTCACCATTGCTGCCTCCACTAGTACAGATCCTGAGGCCAGACAGCCCCAGTCTTCCCACTTCAAAGCAGGGGTGATCAAGGTCTTCTGTGGCATGGCATGTCCACTCCAGAACCTCAGGACAGACACAGAGGCAGGTTGCAAGGAGCAGGCAAGTTCTCAGTTACCTTGTACCAAAATCTTCAGAGTCTTCTTCAGAAGGCTGTTTCAAGCTGTGTGTTAGAAGCCAGCCCAGGATGGATGCAATGTGCTTCAGGAACTATCTTCTGCAGCATGCCTGGGGACACTGAGCAGCTAAAGTCTATCAAGCACCTATGAAACCTTCCAATTAACTAGGCCAGAAGTCCTGAGCACTGTGTCTTAGGATAAAGGTCTAACTGAGCAAGAACTGTTGAGGGAGAGAGGACAGTCTCCTGTCAAAATGGAGATTACCAAAGTGATAGCTACTAAAGGCAGGACTTCAGAACAGAAGGGTCTGGATCACCACGATTATCCTTTTGCTGTGCTGTTGGGGAGATGAGGAAGCCATGTTGGGGTGTTGATAATAAAATCCATAGTGGCATGTTCTGGGAAAAGAATAAAACTTTAAGAAACTCTTGCAGCTTATTGGCCACAGTTTTCCCAAATCCTGCTTGGTAAGTGGTAAGATCACCCAAGACCGTGTGTCAGGTATCTCAACTCCAGACTTGTCCTGATCAGGGCAAAGGGTCAAGTTTGAGACAGGCAGAGCCAAGGCACACGTCAATGCACTTCTCTTACATCTGATCCCAAGCACAGACATGAGCTGGCCCCTTTAAGCTGATCAGAATGTATCTTGTCCTTGCCCTTGCTGCATCTTGACCTGCTGAGATGAATGTAAAGGTGTAAATCTGTGTCCATGCAGGTGCCAACTTAGAGTTTGGCAAATTGCACCGATTCACTTGCATAGCCTGATTGAGGGGCTGCTGAGGTAGCTCTCATTTCTCACGAGGCCATCAGATAAAATATAACTCCATGTTCCAGCTTTCCTCTGCTGCCCTCCGACATGGCACTAAGTGGTGTGGGAGGCAGAAAATACAACATAATTTTTCTTTAAAAAGGGCATAAGGAACTGGAGACAAGTAACTGTGCTTTTCATGGCAGGCAAATCAGCAGAAATTATAATATACAACAAACTAACGGGAGCTGGGGTAGATCTGGATGTATTGGGGAAAAGACAACATGGCTTCTCCAGAGGAAGTCATATCTCATGAATCTCATAAATAGATTTATTTGAAGGTGTCAACACAGGTTCAGGCAAGGATTAGCTGGCTGCCATAGTTAAATTGCATTTTCCAAAAGTTACATTCAGAGTCTTTCACAAGAGGCACTTGGAGACACTACGATGTTATGGAATACAAGAGAAAGCCCCTCCATAGATTCAGAAGTGGTTAAAAACACGTAAACAAGTGAAGGATGACTGATCAGTGTTCATGTTGGCCAAAATGAGTCGCCAGGTCCCTTGGAGGCCTGCCCTGGGATCTCTACTGTGTGACATTCACCAATGATCTGGAAAAGTGGTGAATAATGAAGTGACAGTGTTTGCCTATGCGACAAAATTATTCAGGATCATGAAATCCAACACTGACAGAGAAAAGCTCTGGAGGATCTTCTGAGACTGAGTTACTGACAATAAAACAGAGGATGAAATTCAGTGTAAATAAATGTAGAGGTAATGTAAGTGAAGGTGAAAAAATTCCAGGATGGAAACCAAGTTTAAATAGACAACGATTAGTTCTCAATTAGCTCATCAAAGAATTCACAGAGCACTGTGGATAGTGCCCAGGGAAAGCTGCTCAGACCCGCACCTGGTCAAAAAGCAAGGAGGATGTTTGGCATCACTCAAGACAGATGTAACAGTGCAGGAAGTGTCATCATAACCAGCATGGAGATCCA
>NW_008622457.1:86347-104096 GCF_000691845.1 Merops nubicus | reverse complement strand
GAATGCCGAGTGTACGTCTGATCCTGCACCTCATAAAGGGCACAGAAGGGGGGAAAAAACCCACCCAAATACACCCAAGTGAGAAGGCTGACCCAGAGACATGCCTGATGGTGAGAGACTGCACAGACCAAGGTTATTCAGCTTAGATAGACCATCGAAGTCTATCCCAAGTCTTTTGAAGAAAGAAAATTTGGGTCGATGACTCCCTCCTTCTGGCATCACAATAAGAAATAGAAATATTGGGAAGCCGATTTAAAATGATGACTTGGAAGCACTTTTTCCACAAAGAGATTTGTGCATGTGAGAAGACATGAGGTATGTTCATGGCAAGCAGATTTGCAGTGGCATAGACACAGCAGCCTGGCTGCAACCACCACCTCATGATTCTCCATCAACAGATGGATGCTGCCATGCCAGAAGCACTCAGAGCTGGGCTGGATTTTACACACTCTGCTGTAGTCCGTGTTGCTGGCCATTGTTTCAGGAAGAACACCAGGTTTTGCAGAACTTCAGCCTTTGCAGGTATTTAGTCTGTCCCAGTAAGGTGGTTTTTTTTTTGTTGTCCACGTGGTAATTAACCCAGAACCTTTTGATGGGTGTCCAAGGTTAAGCCACAGCAGAACCGACTTGCTGGTCACTGTACCTAGAACGAGTGGTCATCAGGCTCAGAGGGTGCACCTCAAATGCTCACCCAAAGTATTGTCAGCCAAAGCAGAGCTGGAGTCCATCTGGCTTTAGCAGAAATGCTGTAGCAATCTACTTCAAGTTCCAATCTAATACAATGCAAGAAAATGCGGCCAAGGAGCAGAGCAAAAGAAATGTTACTTTTCTCCTGCACATACATCAAAGAGGGGAAAAAAAAATTAATTTTTTTTCATAAAGACCAGAATTTTTCAAACATGAACGTGCTACAGGAGCTAGGTCTATAGGCAAAAACTCAGAGGAGCAGATGAAAGCGTGCGCTGCAGAGTGCTGAAAGGATGAACAATGAGAGGCCACCTCTGCTGCCCCATCTCTAGAGGCCAGGCAGGAGGGACCGCTGCCAGTCCTGCTCACTGCTGAGGTAGCACTCGGCTCCCTTATGTTTGGCTCTCCTGTATGCAGTGTTTAATTCCTTCCTTTCTTCTTTTTTTTTCCAGAGAGACACAATTAGAAATAACACATCAGAGTAAAATAACCAAAACTCACATTCTGTCTAAAAGTCTGTTTCAAGAAGAAAGAAGATTGCGTGTGAAGAAAACGCTCACCAGTGAGGTTCGACATCAAAAGAATGTTTTGCATGGACTAAATAGAAGTATTCATTTTTCATACATGCACAGATTCACAGTGACACCAGTTACACTTTCATACAAGCACACTTTGTTTACTTAAAAGCTTGAAGGAAGGGAAAATGTCACAAATGCTCATGTAAGGCTGCATGTGCACCAATCGGACACATCCAGCATGGCTGTTTGTACAAGCAAAGATCTCCCAATAGGCCAAGAAGCATTCGCATAAATCATCTGCCCAATCATTTAAGAGAATGAATAATTCATCGAAAGGAAAATGTGTTCACAAGCAATTCATATGAAGAGCTGGGAGCCACTTTCAAGGAATGGATTTGCTGTTTGCTCTCTCTGTAAACATGAACATGTTTTTTCCTTGGCTCCTTTCATGAACATGGAGCAATTCTGTAGCTCCATCCCTCAAACCATCACTGGTTGTCACCCATCCTGAGCTGACTGTCCCTGGCTGTCCCAACAGATGAAACCCACAGTGCCTTCCACAAGTGGTGGTGCTAGCAAGTAAGACATTTAAATTACTTAATCCAAGTAATTCAATTTCTTCTTTATTCAATTCTTGTTTCTCAAGGCTTATGATAGAGGCAGAGAACTGGTTTGATTTTGCTGCACAGCTCACAAAGGCTCGTGCCTGTCTGCACCCAGAGCATGTCCATGCTCTGCCCCTTTGGTTGCTCTGTTTCTTCAGCTGTGAAATGGTGCTGTGGACACTGAGCAACTGGAAAGTTTTTTCATATCTAGGTGAAACATGGGATTCATACCAGCCAAGCTCTACTTCTTAACCCCCAGTCCTATTTGAATCTAAAGGTTGTGAGGTGGTGCTGGACAGCCAGCCAGGCAGATGTGCTCCCTGCAGTTCTGGCTCTGCCTTCTCCTGTCCCAAGCCCTTACCATCAGCAGAGGTAAGGGGGCTCTATCAGTGCCCCCTCATCTAGAGAAACAAGAAAATACAAGGAACACCAGTTAGTCAGGACCCCCTGTGCTCTCAGACAACCTTGATACCTTTAGTCACATCTTTTTTTGGGAAAATAGGACTTTTTTCAGTGACAGAGGCACAGCAGAACCAGCCCAGTTCTCTTTAGTCTTGCATGAGATGCAAATTATAGATAGGAGCAAAAGGTTTCCTATAGAGATCTATCTGTCTTCAGAAAAACTTGCTGTGCAACCTGAAGTAATATTGCACACTCAGTGATCAGCTCTGTTTTCCAGGTCCTGCTTACAAAATCATTGCTAAAGCTTTTGAGGAAGCATTGCCAAGAGACGTATGCTCATCCTGCAGACATCCAGATCCCCATCAACAACGGCTTCTAGAAATAAAAACTGCCTTTCTGCTAAGGAACTCTCTCACAAAGAGATGTGATTTCTCAAGAATATTTCAGATCCAGTTATCCAGATCCTTTGCTTGACCCAGGGCAACGAATTTCGCCAGCCTAAAAGCTACACTTGTCCTGCTGTCCATCTACACAACCAGCTGCAGATGTACCACGCACATACTTCTCCCTCTGTGTCTAGTCCCTGATGTTCAGAAACACTAATTACACTGAGAGCTGATGAAATATGATTACATTTTTCTCTTCATTAAACATGATATAGAATCATAATTCACAGATATAAAATTGTTTTATTCCTTTTTCCTGTTTTCTTTGGAATTATTTCGTGGTCTTGACAATGTGGGTTTAGCAATGCTGTCTCTTCTGGAGAGCCAGGCAGCCACCAGTATGCTGCAATTTTAATGATCTAATCCGACAGCTAGCATGCTTTAATTTAAAGTTTTATTAACGACCGCTTTCTACCCTCAAAGACTATATTAAAATTTGTTAATGGAATTGGAGATTATAAATGCCCCACTGCAAGGCCCACTTGTGCTGTTCTGCACCACCCCCTTTAGAATTCAGAGCAATCCTATTAACTCTTCTTTATGTTTTGTATAGGTCATTTTGATTGCAGTTTTTTTGTGTACTTCCCTTATGAGATAGCGTTCCCCGAATCTAAGCATTTGAAAGAATATAATTTTACAAAAGATCACATATTTTAGATTCATTATCCTTCAATAGTGAGTTTAAAATTTAATTTCTTTGACTTATTGCAAATTTTTTTGAGTCTACCAGTGGAATGGAAATGAATTTCGCGGGCATAACATGTGACAGAAATGACAGAATCCAACCCAACCACTGTTAAAAAAGGGAGAGGAAGAAGAGGGAGGAGGATGCAAAGATATGTGCCATTCATAGGCATAGAGTTCCAGGATCAGGACAACCTGTTGTCCTCCACATGATGGGAAGTGTGAAGCCCTTTGCACAAGACACATGATTTCTTCACAACATGTGAAGGCCGCCTCTGTTAGCCTGGTCTTCAAAAGACCAGGGCACCTCAAGACTTCTCCCAGACTACCCAGGGGCCCAAGTTCAACATGCCATGAAAGGGATCCCCCATACCCATTATTTATTTTATTTAAGAAGTCAATAAAAGCATCACCAGTATTCAAATCTCCACAGATCCAAGCACCAATGGCTATTGTTTGCCTCAGGAAATGCACTATTAATCATTTGTTGCATAGACTTAATTTCTCACAATTCTCCCTTCTTTGTTTTCTATTCCTATTGTTCCTTTCTCCTGCTTAAACATTTCAGCCACCCAGTGAAAAGGCAGAAACAACATCAGGTTCTCAAGAAATCAAACAATCAATCAGTTCACCAGCTCCACAATGGGACTCAACGGGAGCAGCAGGGCAGCTGCCTGTTGTTTGAATATCACTCACCCGAAAGGCTTGGCCAGTGTACAGAAAAGGCAGTTATTCACAGGAAAAAGAGGTAGGTGAAGGACACAGAGGGGGATTTCTAAAGTGGAAATTTTTACATTAGAGAAGTTTACACTTGAACTACTCATCCAGTCTCCTTTTACAGCTGATGAAAAGACATTGAAATGTAGGGTGCAACACATCTGACACATTTAAAAGACCAACCCTAGGACAAAATGGACCAGCCACGCTGTGAAGTGACCATTTCTCTCCAGCCTACCCTAAAAATAGACTGAACAGTTGAGTAGGGTACAGTGCAGACGTCTAAAGTCAGAGAAAAATATACTCCTTTCTCTGTAGGGAATGCCATGGTCTGATCTCCAAGGAAAGTGTTTTCCCAGCTAACAGGTAAATCCTACTGCCCCAGTCCCTGGATGCTCCAAGCTTTGTATGCCAGCCAGCAGCAGGGAAGAGCACTGGACTAGATGGAGCGTCCAAGAGTCATACAATCCCTTTTACAGCAAATTTGTAAGTTTTATTGCTTGCCTACCTCCTGCTTGGCTGTGACAGCCCATGGTGCCAAACAAATTGGTGTTGCTGGTAGGTACTCAGTTCCTCTCCATCTTCCTTCCCCAGCTTCACACCTGTCCTTCATGCTGTTGTTCCTCACTTAAACCCTTTGTACTGCTGATGAGTTCTCTTACCACTGTGACATCCACATACTCAGTTCCTGGGGGGCTGTTCCCTGTCCCCCACCTCTCCACCACTAACTCTCTTGCAAACCACAGCACTAGACTCTGGGCTTTGTTCATTTCTCCCTTTTTCTTCTGAAATCCTTCTGAATTGCCAACATCTGTGCAGTGTGAGGCCTCTAAACCCACCTGTGGCAAGGGTGAGGTTCCCATTACTTAGGCACCCTTCACTTGGGAATGCTCATGTTGCTTAGCAGGTGGGAATTCTTCATCCCCAGGTCCTGGTCTAAGTTTGCGTGGAGCAGAGTTAGAACAGGACCTGGGGATGACAGTGCGTAGCTCAATTTTGGTTTCACGCAGGCTATTTGCTGTGGGGATGAGCAGCCAGAGTACACAGAGGAAGCATAGAGAAAAATCACCTGGAACTCCTTGTCTTGATACTATGTGACCTGAAATCAATGACACTGAAATGCTCAGTTACAAGATACAACAAGCTGGATATTCCTCTGTCTCGATCACCTAATCCTCTTGTGTGTTGTTTCTTGCTCCCAGCTCCTTCCCAGCACTTGCAGCCCCATTCCGCTGTTGGATCCAGCCCATTTCTGTCCTGTGACCTTGCCCACTTTGGGTTGGCAGGCTGTTACGTGGTCTGGAAAGCCAAAGCAGCTCACCATGTCGGGAGCACAGCTCAGTGAACTCAGCATCCTGGCTTGAACATGCCAGAACTCGTGCCGTGATTTGATGCTCTCACCTACACTTGACAGGCTACATTAAATGGGTGTATTTGTTTTGTTTGCTGGTTCCTTACACACCACCCAACCAGGGCATGGAAAAAACAGCACGTGATTGCAGAATTCAAGTCAAGCCGATGTCAGTTGTGAGCACGCAGTTCAGGATTTATCTTTTGTGAATATTTGTGTATTAAAGTTACAGATTTGCTTTTTCACCATATTTGCAATAGCACTGCTCAAATATTTGTGGAGACTGAATGCAGTCTAATTGAAATTCAGTCAAATTCAAATTAATATTAATGATTTTCTTTCTTTCTTTTTTTTTTTCCTCTTCCACTCTTCCTTCAGCTCTAAATGGAAGCAGCTTCCTGCTGTGGAGGGGGCCGCTGTAAGCTGGTAGGCTCCTGTAAGGGTGAAAAGTTTGGCAATTCATTTTGAATTTCTTGAAGCAGCCACACACCGGATGTCACCACTACCTACATCGTTTGCATGTATTGACAGGCAGGTCTTGATCTCCATCAGTTTATGCCCGTGTTGGGTGGGTGCTAGTTGCTGGAGATTTGCCGCACCGCACTCTGCATCACTGCTCACACTACCTGTTCCTGCCTCCTTGGCACCCAGCTCCCATCACAGCGACGGTGACCTGTGTGCTGTTGATGGCTCCAGCTCGCAGCTCCTCCAAGGATCAGCCAACCTCCTGCTAACTGAGTCCCTGTGAGCTGTCAACGCAGAGTGGCCAAGACTTCTCCAGGAGGGAAGGGCAGAGATCGGTGACTCTCTGGAGTTGTAGAGGAGTTGGGGACGTTGCCTATTTGTAGCTGCACAGGAACAAGGCTGAGCTCACTGAGACCCCAAGCCCATCAATTGCTTTTGTGATCATAGATCATGTGATTTCTATTGAAGGTGAGCTGATATTTTTAGCAGAACACGATGAAACCTCGCACTTCTATAAAGCATCATTTCCAGACCTTATCCACTTTCCCATGTCATGTCAGACTGCTGCTCTCTGTCTGCCACGAAGGAAATCTTGCACGGGGAGATTAGAGATGCCTGGCACAATAAAACCTTCCTCCAGTCACCCAGGAAACATAAGACATTTTTCTTCTTCTTTGGAAAAATGTGGAAATGAAACTGGGAGCACTACATGGATTCAGCTGTACCAGACAAACTCACAGACTGTCAGGGTGCAGATGTTCCTGTGGACTATTACCGCTCACATGCTTTTCAGAGCATCCCAGGTAGTCTGAAAGTGCTTTACATCAGGTATTTATGGTCCCCAGTAAAGCACTAAGATAGAAATATTATAAACTACACATTTAACAAGAAAAATACAGGCACAGCAAAAAATACCTAGAGGCACTGCAATGCTTTGAAAGATCTTGGAATCATCTCAGATGATTTTTTTTCCAAAGATGGGCTTTTATACTAGCACTGACTCTGTATATAGTCACAAATACTGTTTGTTTTCCTCTTGATTTTTAATCTTTTATATGTCTTATGGCTGCAACACCGAAAGGAGATGGAGGCAGGTGCAGCAACAAGCCAGCTTCTCTGCTCAGGTACAGGAGAGGCAGCAGACCTAAGGCAGGAGTCCTTGCAGCAAAGAGATTTTACGACTCCCAAGCGCCATATCCCTTCCCTGCCTTAGCAAGGGGAAAAGCATAAGACAAATTTATCACACCTCTAAATACCAGTGTAGCTGAACACGGATTTTAAAAAGTCACCGTAGTACTCCAGCCTCAGTGATGCCTCTATGGTGTATCATCACCACAAATCATGGTTAGGATTTCCCAAGCCCCATGTTTGCATTTCCATACCTTAGCACATTGCTGGAGATAACTGTACTGCCCTCAGGCTGTAAAACTCAACATTAAATGCCACAGTAGTGCAAAGAACAGCAGAGGGGGAAGGGAGGCCCAGGGTTTATAATATATCTTTTCAGTGCTGTGATTTTATAACACGGTTTCATGTTTGAGTGGAGAGTTTCCACTCTGGTTGCATCTCATGAAAGTAATTTTCAAAACTGGAGCACAGGCACTGCTGGGATGCATCAGCTGAGGAATTCCTCTAAGCCAGAAAGCTCCCTCTGGCATCAAATGCTTCAGGGAAATGTGCAGGACCTCTAAAGCAAGTTTTTTAGGATCATAGAGCCATTTAGGTTGGAAAAGACCTTTAAGATCATCAGCTCCAACCCCTAGAGGTGGCTTATATACCAAATGAACTTTCTTCTAACTCCTCAAACATCTGAAGCCCTGGATTCAGGGTTAGGATGGTGGCATCACTGCCGTGGTGAATTGTCACAAGAGGCTATGGTGGAAAGCAGTCATCTGGGATGGGTTTGTAATCACCTCACTGCCTGGCTGTGTGTCTGCACAGCTGGGCTTCCTCTACACCCAGAGACCTTTGGAGGAAGACTCTATGGACCCAAGTAACCCAGGCTAGAAGTGATCTCTGGGTGTCACCTAACCTGACCCCATTCCACCTTTCTTAGATGCCTGTCTTCAGGTGGAAGGAAATGTTATTGAAGGCACAGCAAGCTATCTTCTGGAAGCAAACTTAAGGGGAATTGAATCATGCCGTGTACCGTGACATAATATATGCGCACAAAGCTCAAGCAGGCAGCCTTACATCTGAATAATTTTTCTGCCTCAATACATTTTCGATATTTCCACTTTAGCAAGCCTTCCTTCTCCTCTGGGGAAATTTCTAAAGGAGTGCCAGGCAGAAGGTGCAAGACTGAGACATCTCCTAAGCTGCCGTTGCCTGATCTCTGTGATTCTGAAGCCCTGCAAACAGAAAAGGATCAAGACAGGGGAAAAAGGGGTTAGAGAAGAGCAATCCAAGGTGAGATGGATGCCCCCATGCCCATGCACCCTCAGCATCACAGGGACTGGTCAGAGGCAGCAGGAGCTTTACCTGAGTGCACTAAGCACTTCACCTGTGTCTCTGGTACCGGCACGAGGCTCCCCAGGCAGCAGGTTCTGGATTTCTCAGTGTTTCTTTACAAGACGAAGGCACAGCGACTGCTGCTGCTCCCCAGCCCTCTGATCCCGTGCTTGCTTTGGCAGAGAGATGAACACTGTTTCAGCTCACCCAGCAGCTCAGCCACTGTATTATTAGGTTTCTTCAAAACCCCTGAATGTCCCATCTAGACCCAGTGACTTAATATTTTTTAAATTACCTATTTGCACCAGCGCTTCTTCGTTTGATACCTTAATCCTTAATAGCAACTCACCTTTATTACCAGAAAAGAGCAAGTCAAGAGCAGTTTTTTTCCCAACATCCCCTGAGGTGAGAACTTATGAAATGAAATCATTTCACTTCTCAGCTGTGTCCTCATCTTCCTTAATTGTTCCCTTTAACTCCTGGGGAGTCAGCAGACCTGTCTCGTTCCTTTACAGGCTTCCCTGTTCCTGGCAGACTTGAATTATCTATTGTTTGTTTTCATTCCTACCAAGTCTTGCTATTTCTTGCCAGCTTCCTGTTTCCTTTCTTTCTTTCATGCCGTATTTTCTGCCCCTGTTTATTGACCTCGTGAAGGTTGGATTTCCATTTTTTGAAGGACCTTTGTGCGGCCCAAACACCTTCTTGAACCCTGCCATTTACCTGCCTCCCTCCAGTGCTCGTTGATCAGACCCGCGCAGGCAGTTTGAGACCCTGTGTTATCGTCAGGTCCTGATATAGCTAAACATACACTGAAATCTCATTAATGGTAATTAAAGCTGAGCGTGCAGTTAAGTACCTTGCAGAAGGTACCTGTTTTGCTATGTCACTCCTTAAAGAGCATCCATGCCAAACTTTAGCATTTTAATCTCTTTACTTTTGAGTCTTGATGCTGTCGGCCAGCTTCCTCATTCATCGGAAATCTCTCCGTCTAAAGGTTAGCATCACTGTGATAGGATTTGATCCTCTTCTTTCCCAAGGATGATGAACGTAATTACATTCTTAACAAGCAAATTAATTTACAACATGATTTCTCTAACAACGAGCTCTCTCCCCGCAACGTTCTGGAAGTGGAGCCAAGCTGATCGTGCGCAGGAGTCCGCCCCATGCTTCAGAATGAGTGAATCTTTTAAATTCCATTTCATGCATTATTGGGACTTTAAAAATTACGTCTTATTCATCTATTGATGACAGTGGCCTCTTGGGTGTAAATTGAAGCAATTACGAAGGATCATGCAAATTAATCAATTATTTTCAGATTATTACATTCAAGCAGTAGTCTTGCTCTTCGATTTAGTTAAACTCTGCCTCTGAGTCAATTTTCAAACCTCCAAATTAAGCTATTTATTAGCTAAGAAGATCTGGGGAAAAAAAAAAAAAAGTTGCACTCATAAATTGAATGGCAGAAGGGGTCATTTTAAAAAGGGTTTAACACATAAACTGCAATATTTAAGAATGTACAGAAGTGCCAGTCCTGACCCCAACATGAGCGGGATGTTTGGGATCATGGAAAATGCAACAACATAATCCCAGCTCTGGGTACAAATCTCAGTGCAGCCACGCTGAGATTCAGCATTGAATTTGTAGTGATTTAATGGAGAGCTGATGCTGCTGGGAGGTGAGGGACAGATGGGTGCCAAGGGAACAAGCCACACTGGGATCGTGGTGGGACAGATGCTCTCTGCCCCTGCTTGCCTTGAGTAGATGCTTTGGGAAGAATCCTCATCATCAGCTCTGGCATTTCCTTTGCTAAAAGCCTATGGAGAAGGTGGCACCAACTCTGCACCCTCAGGGAGCCCTGGTCTGGGGCTGGGACCTCCTCAAAGAGCCACAGATGCTCCTGTCCCAGCTCCTC
This sequence comes from Merops nubicus, assembly GCF_000691845.1. Taxonomy (NCBI): domain Eukaryota; kingdom Metazoa; phylum Chordata; class Aves; order Coraciiformes; family Meropidae; genus Merops; species Merops nubicus. The sequence goes on along the minus strand of NW_008622457.1, from coordinate 93,858 downwards.
TCTGCAGCTTTAATCATCCATCCATAAAGGATTATCACGGCTCTTCCAGACTGCCCCAATTAATGCAAATACTGGTGATAGCTAACAGGAAATAAAACAAGAATTAAGAGGCAAGCTGAGGGGTTCCTCGCCATGATCTCAGCCCCGTGGAGGATGTGCAGGCAGGGACAGGCAGCACTGCCAGGGAAGCTGCCCGGGAGCCTCTGCCCATGGCAGGGCAAAGCCCACCACTTGCGCATGCTCCCGTCCCCTGCCCACCATTCAGGCAGAGGGGTTACAGGGTGGCTGAAGGCTTTTTGAGTTTTAATTTAAGTGATTCTAAACCAGCTTTGGGTTTATAGCTAATAAGACATTAGTATGCTAATTAAATTATCCATGGAGTGGTATAAAGAGGCCTTCCTGAAGTTTAATGGCTGTGTAAAAGGTAACTCTACTTGCGATGTAATTAATTCATGGAACAATAAATGTAAAATTAGATTCTTATTAATATTGGAGAGGCTTTTCCTGCATTAGGAATGAGGTGGGGGGACTGGTCATTTTTGCTTTCAACATGGGAGAGAGGGCAGCTCCTGACTGCAAAGCACCTCCTTCCTTGGCAGCATCCCTGTGTCCACATCTTCTCCGTCCTAGATGGGCCCCATCCCTCCAGGGCCATACAAAGATTTCCTCCCTACAGAAAGGTCCCACAGACCATGAGCTTCCTTTGAGCATCATGTGGGGCAGAAGACAGCACCCATACAATGAGCTTTCCCATGTATGCTGGGACTGCTCAGATGAAGGATGATTCATTTTTTAAGTTCAGTAAGATGGAAGAACTTCCACAGAAAAAAAACAACCCTGCCTGGACTCGAGTGGCCAGCAAAAAAAAAATAAAAAAATAGTGGCCTCTCTTGAAAAATAGGTGCTCCAGCTAATCATGGTCTTTCCGGGGGCCATGAAGTCTTCCAAGTGCAGAAAGGGATACAAACCTGTATTTCTTTGCTGGAAAGCAAGAGGTATGGCCTCAGAGCTCCGTGAAACCTTGGAGGAGCTGCTGTGTCTGTTAGTAGAGCAGTTCTCCCAGCATACATGCTGCAATCTGCTCTGTAACATCCTGGATAGGTCACCCCACTAGGTCCTCTGCCCAGCCAACCCCATGGCATTGGCAGAAATCTGTCATACCTGATGGATTCCTGAACCCAGAAGCTGAGCTTACATTGCAGATCAAGGGGAAGCATCAGCTTTTAAGCAGAGCAGCCTGGAAAATGCAGAGTCTAACAGCAGGGGAACAAAAAGACCTTCACTTTGCGTCCACTCACCATGTCCTCCACTCTCAGGCTGCTCAAAACCAACACAGGAGCTTGCCCAGATTTTGGGTTCCCACCTCAGCCCTCCCTGCATCCTCCCCAGGCATCCCCCACCAGGCTGGATCAACCTGCTGAGGTGGGACAGCCCCGGAGGAAAGAACCACCCACCTTGCAGGGGCCTCTTCATGTCCAGAGGGCCACCAAATGCTCTGGGAGCAAACAGATCCAACCTACCCTCTGGCTCGGTCCTAGCTGCAGGGGAAAGGGTCCTTGTGTGTGAGGACACCATTTCTGGGCTGTGTCCTTGCAGGCTGAGCTCTGTTTCTGCTCCCACCCAGCATCTCTCCTGGCCATGGGTACCACCTCTCTATCCAGGGAAATTTCCTCCACCTGCAAACAGACATGTCTCCTCACCCACCGTCTGCTGACGGTCCAAGGAATGTGAGGACAACAGCTCTCACCACACTCAGAGCAGACTGGCCAAAGCCCACAGCACCAGCCATCCTGCCTCCAGGACAAAAGATGACACATGGGTGTGCATTACCTCTTCCAGAGAGATTTTTGCACAAAGTCGGAGTAAGGGTAAGCCCCAAAGCTCCTTCTCTCTGAAGTTGAACCCCAGAGTTTCTATAATAAGCATGACTTGCATCAGCTCTAGTCTTGGACATGCCTTTCTGGAAAGGTGGCTGAAGGTCAGCAAATTCCAGCTGAGCAGAAAGCTCTTCAAAACCAGTCAGAGTTTACTGAGGATCTCACAAGAGGCGAGGCAGAAAGCCCAGGGCAAATACCACAGATGAAAGGCAATTCTGGTGTTTATAAGGAAAAGGAAACTGCTGAGGCTGCCTCTGGGGAAAAGGGACAGCACCTGTGGGTGGCAGGGAGCTCCTGGGATGATAGGCATGGTGGGAACATCCTGGGGTTTGCCACGATCCGGCCGCTCCAGGAGTGAGTCAGCATCCCTGGAAATCCTGCTGCTAGCCAGGAAATGAGTAATAGATTCTCATCAAACACAACTGGTGAGTTTATCCAACAAGGACACAGGATGGGAAACAGTGCAATATCTGCCTTGTGCTCCCAGACCATGTTACCACTTGCAGCTCCCACTGGTTGGTGCTCCTTCCTCAGAATGCCTCTACTGACCTGATGGTGACCTGGCATGGCAGTGATGCAGAAGAGGGCTGAGCATGTTCCTAGACAGCCCCGTGTCATCAGGAGCTGTTGTGTTCATGCCAGGGCCCCAAGTCCTCACTGACTCCCTGTAGAAACACCTCAGGGGAAGAGAGGGGATTCCAAGGAGCCCAGCAACCTGCAGAGCCTTTGCTCAGCTTCCTGCCCACAACCCCACGGCTGGGCAGTGGAGGATGGTCATTAGCAATTAATTGCTTTTGTGGCTTGCTCATTACAGCATATTACCAGATTCAGGACACAGAAGCTGAAAGTCCCCCCCTGCAGGTGCCTGAGCCAGCCACATGGCTCAATGCTCCAGAAAGGGGAAACCTCGTGCTCCTTTCAGCCTCGCTCCTCCCTTGTTCCTCTCAGCATGCTCAGGAGAGACAGGCAGACAACATTCACATGGATAACAGTCACAGCAAGGTTTGTCTTTTCACCCGCTCAGTAGCAACAACACCTTCTTGGGTGCCCCATGAGCAGTGGTGAAGACAGCTCATAGGGGAGCAAGGCAGCAGGACATCTTCCTCTGGTTGCAGCTCACCGAAGCCCATGCAGGCATCCTTTGAGTTGGAACCTGCAACCTGTTCCCAACTGTTTCCAATAGAAAATCAAAGCAGGGAGCAGCAGAAATGCCCACTTTGAGGACACCGATCACACCACACTTCACAGAGCTGCACCAGCGATGGGGGGAAAACAGGCTGAGCTTTCTCCCCAGGCAGGTAGTGCAGTGCCTGCTCTCCTCCTTGCTCCATGCCTCCTGCTTCAGCAGCTTCCCCCTATGACTCCTCTGATCCCTGCTCCAGGCAGATTTGAATTCTGGAAGATGTCCCACCCGGGCTGGGTCCCAGCCTGCTTTTGGGGTAGTGTTTGCTGCAGGAGTCAGACTGCTGCCTGCCATCACTCATGGCTCCCAGCCCTGGGTAATTAAAAAAAAAAGCCAGGGAAACTGAGGCACATGAGGTTCTCAGTCATCATCAAATCTAGAGAGTTTTGCAGCTAAGGGGGGGATATCTTGTTTTTTCTGACCCTGGACTCAGCTGGATCTAAACCTCACATAGGGAGCGAGAAAATCAACCGTATCGCAGGGCACGGAGCGTGACAATGAGCGGCAGTTTTGGCTCCCAAGACCCAGAGTGCCATCAGCATCCTGGCAAAAGCCCAGGACTTCTCCAGGAAGGTTTGGAGCAGGTGGGCTTGCATAAATGTTTACAGAGACCATATCAGAGCCAGGCTCTCATTCAGGAGGATCTCTGCAGGGGGATCAGTTCCCAGGTTTCACCAGTGCTGCCCCAGGACTTGCTCTGCAGAGATACAGGGGATACCGGTGTGCAATAAATTCCTGCCCTGATAGCTGTGAGCCCCACAATGGCAGGAGCAGTTCCTAGCTGCCAGAGAATCTTGGTTTTTCTTTTCCCTTTTTTAATTTTTCTGTCCCTACTAATAAATTATCCTATTAGGACATAACCATATTTTCTGCTTTCAGAGTCTTTTTCTTTTCTTTCTGCAGAAAGCCTATTCAGGCAGATTTTTTTTTTATTTAAAAAAAAAAAAAAAGCCTATTACAAATCCCTGGCAAATCATTCCCCCATCTCAGACTTGAGAGGAGAAGCAGCATTCATTTCCTTTCCATTTTTGCACACATAAAACACTTCCCAGCTTTAGTCCAGCCCCAGATGACTCAGTGAGCTGGAGAAATGTGCATTCAGACGCAAGTATGAGCAGAGAGTGCCCGGGGCTGGGACAGCCTGGGGATGGCACTGGAGGGGACAGCTTGTGGGCAAGGATGAGGCTTCTGTGTGATGGTTCCTGCCCTGCTGCAAGGAGTTAGGAGCAGGTGCTGCTCACCTCTCCAGGCACTTTCTTTGCCCCTTGTAAATGGCTTTCATGGCATTTCTTAGCTGATCTCAAAGGGCTTTCTTGTGGAAAAATGGTGGGGCAGGAGCTGGTTTGCTGTCTGCTGCTGTGCACCCCCTCCACCCCACCAGAAACCACTGTTGGGGAGGCAGGAGGAGTGAGAGAAGCACCCACAGGGAGATGCTTCCACAGGAGGAGGGGAGAAGCAGTCAGAGGCATGCTCTTGCTTCTAACCCGAGCTGGCAGAGCGCAGGAGCACGGCTGATGGAAAGCATCTTTCCCTTGTCTGTCTCTCCCACCCCGTCAGCTGGGGCTCTGCCACACCAAGGGATGGGGGTGGCACCTCTGTGCTGTCCTGTCTTTCCCAGAGCTGCCCACAGCAGCAATAAATCTATTCCTCTGATTTTCTAGCTTCTTTTTGCTGCCCTGAATCTGCACTCATGGTCAAACTGTAGAGAAGGGGGAAATGGGACCAGTAACTACCCAGCAGACCTTCTACGGGTCTCGTTCACCTGACTGAGCCCATCTTTCTCCAGAGGCACAGGAAAGCTTTCAGACAGTGCCCTCTCAAATGTGGGGCTGAAACTCAGGTAGATGAAATCTACTGCATTTGCCTTCCATTTTAAAAATAAATTAATAAATAAATCCGTTATCTTCCCCAAAAGAGGCAGCAGGTTTATCTCATTTCATCTCCTTCTGGTAAATCCTCATTACATTTTATTCCATTTCATATTTACGGTCCGGTACCTTCCTCCCCTTTCAGCTACTGTTTCCTCTGTCCTAAACCCTATGTATTATTTTAGGCCAGAGCAAAGGCTAGCAGGATTTTGGGGTTAAAATTTCCCTCTTCCTTAGCAGCGAGGCGTTTGTTCTTCAGTCAGATGCCACTAATTAGATTATATCAGATCTATTAAAAAAACACTTCCCTCCTCATTCATGCACCTGTGACCCCATTTTCCCCTTCGTCACTCCTCTGTGGTGCTTCTGTGTCCCTGCACCGACTGCGGAGGGAAAGCTCAACCCTCCTCAGGGCTTTCCAGTCCTCCCTAACTAACTTTCAAAGCCATCCACCAGGTCTTGCTTTCCGCTGCTCATTGTGACTTCCCTGCCTGCTGGCTTGCCTGCAGATGGAGGCAAGATGCTGCTCCCTCTCTGTCTTTCATAACAGCCTACCATGAGCTGGACTCTGATTTGGAAGAGTCTTTTCTTCCTCGTTCCTTCAGGGAAATTAATTTCTCTTAAATGTGCTGATGTGCAGCTAATTCGCCTGTGGACCCAGCAGATTTGCAGTCAGCAGGCTGCCCCGGTCAGTGCCAGAGAGCAGAGTGTCATGCCAAACGATGTCTAACGTCTTCTGAGTGATGGGGTTTCGGGCTTGGAAAGGCACCCGGTGCTATCAATCCTTCAGGAACTCCTCTGGAGACAGTCTGTGGGAGGGAGGAGCAGTGGCCAGAAGACCCCCACCACACCCACCCAAGCAGCAGGGAGAGCCACGAGCAGGAACCTTCCTCTCTGCCAAGCAGTTTTGGGCCCAGTATGGTCAACCCCCTCCCTATCAAAGGGCTTTTTGCTCTTCAGCAAGCTTCTAACACATCTCCCGTGAATAACTTGCCGTGGCAGCCCATGCACAGCTCCTGCAGACCACTGGCTTTGCAAGATGAGTTTGAACATCAGAGCTTGGAGAGAGAAAACTCTGCTGGTCCCAACTAGGATGAAGTCCCTGCGGAGATTGGCCAAGTGGCTGTCAGCAACAGCTCTGCAGATATTCTTGCAAAGCAAACCAGCATTGAGAGGTCCTCTGGAAACAGCAGCTGACTCTCAGTCAGGAAGCCAGCTCAGCAAAGCCCTCGACCCTGCCATTTTTGGACTCTGCAAAGTACCTCCGTCTCTACAGATTTCCATTCACTCAGATGGTTTTCGTCTTTAGCAGCGTTAAATCCGGTAGATGATGTTTCCAGTATCTCTGGAAGGTGACTCTCCTGGGCATATTGGGACTCCCGTGTTCCCAGTGAGCTCTTCATCAGAGGAAGAGCCAGAAGAGGTGCAGACCCAGCCAAGACCACCTATTCCTCCACCTAGAAACACCACCCCAAGAAAACCTGAGAAGCAGAGGAGTTCAGAGGAAATATAATTAGATTGTGAAGTACTCTGATTTTCTAGCACCTTCACTACTCTGCTTTTGCTCAAAATGAGCCCATCTGGGAGACTGAAGATTTAGCTAAATATCAAGTCCCCTGGCTTGGCAGCACAGAAGCACGTCAAGACACACTTCTGTTCATGTTGGCATCTGGGTTGCCCTTAACTTCTGATCACAGCCATAACTTCCAGCTAGCCTGAGGAGAAATGTTTGTTATGTGATCTTCAATTAGGAGATGTTAAATGGCAGGTTACCCCCTGACTCCTGCTCTCAGGGAGCCCTGGCACACAGACTCAGCAGGCTGTGACAAAGGTGCAGAGAGCTGCAGGGTGAACTGGAAAGCAGTGGGAAAGGAATCAAAAGAACAGAATCACAGAATCGTTTTGATTGGAAGAGACCTTTCAGTGCATCAAGTCCAACCGTTCCCCCAGCACTGCCAGGTCCCCACTAACCCATGTCCCTCGGCACCACATCTCCACGGCTTGGAAACCCCTCCAGGGATGGGGACTCCATCACTGTCCTCAGCAGCTTGCCACAGCCCTGGACAACCCTGGTGGTGAAGAAATTGTTTCTCAGGTCCAGCCTAAACCTTCCCTGGCACAACTTGAGGCCTTTTCTTCTTGTCCTACTGCTTGTTCACTGTGAGAAAAGATCAACCCCCACCTGGCTCCAACCTCCTGTCAGGGAGTTGAGAGCCAGAAGGTCTCCTCTGAGCCCCATTTTCTCCAGGCTAAACAATCCCAGGTCTCTCAACCATTTCTCATAAGACTTGTTCTTATTCTCATGGTATAGAGGAAGCAGCTGGAATCTATGGTAGATAGATCAGATCTTGCCCCTGGATAGCAGAACTGTATAAGTCATACATGGAAATAATAACTTTTTTATTACCTAAAGGTGGAAATCCTCTATTTTTGTGCTTACTCTTCAGTATCCATGAGAGGGGTGGTGAACAACCATTAACACAAAGGATTACCCCAGCTACACAGCCTATGAGCTGGAAACTGCTCTGTCAACAATAAGTTGTCCCTGCTTGACATGACGAGCAATTAAGAGAATTTCAAGAA
>NW_008622457.1:80569-86333 GCF_000691845.1 Merops nubicus | reverse complement strand
GAAAGAGCTGGGCTTTTTTTTTTTTTTTTTCAAATAATTGAACAAAACATGTTTGTTTTACTGTGAGACCTCATGGCACCAGTCAAAACAGGTGAAACCGAGTTTAATGTTCTCATTAAGGCATCGAGATATTTTTATTCACCTGAGAAAAATTTCATCTTTAATAGACTTTGGGAGTCTGTGTGGTGTGGGAAGTTCTATGAATAAAAAGCCAGTGAAAAGGTTTCCCTTTCAAATGCTGGTGTGCTCAGGCCCCTCTCCAGGTCGCTTGGCACTGGAGGCATGCAGGTAGGTAGCCAGCGAAGGGGGAAGCCTCCGAGCACAAAATCGTGAAGAACACTCACAAAGCAGTACAAACAGCAGCACAGATTTCTGGGTGGTGGCCACTGCAGATCTACAGCACTGTCACAGAGCCCATTTTAAAGTTGTCACATGAAAATGCTTTGAATAGACAGGCTGCCTCTCCAGGAAAGATCAGCTTTGATCCTGTTGGGGAATCAAGCAGCTATTGCGAAGATGCAAATTTATGAAATTCCAACACCTGGTGTGTTCATATGTAGGGAGTATATTAAGAAATCATAACATCTAAGAGCACTCCCAGCAGTGAGGAATGCGACCAAACTGTTACTGTGTGCTCCCTTCCCCAGAATCAGCAAGATCTGAAGATTTTGCTGAGCTACCTTCCTCTTAGCTCCCGTCACAGGCACTGAGAGTCCACGACAGCTCAGAGAGATGCTTTGCAGTGGGTGTCCCTAGACAAATTCCATACAGCCCCCCCCCTTGGCTCTTCTGAGAGGTTCTAAACTCAAACGCTGGGTTTTATTTGAGTATCAAGAGGAAGGCTTCACCTTGCCAGCAGAGAGCTCCTGAAGTAAGTCACAGAGTTTGTCAGCAAGGAAACAAAAAGGCTTCCTGCTCAGCTCTCCCGTTGGCCATTGTGTCCTCAGAGGTGGGTCCTCCTGTCCTGCTCTGCTCCCAGCCAACACAGGGGCATTGGGTTCCTACCCCAAACCTCAAGGGAGCTGCCAGTGCCCTGCTCCTCCTTGCAGTCCCTAGGGGCTGCAGGCCTTAGAGGTCTCCCTGGACATCCTTCTAATTTATATGTCCTCACTGCAAAGGGAACCACCACCTCCTTGAGCACAGCCCACACAGGGAGGGCACAACAGCTTGCCACGTCCTCCTGGGATATCCCAACGCACAAAGTTATGGAAGCCCAAGGCTGGTCATACCTGACCAGCTTCCCCAAAACACAGATAGAAGAATTACCTGGGAAACAAGCCACACGGGGACACATGGGCACCAGCCAGAAGAGCAGCTAGGAAAGAGCAGGCATGGAATGTCTGGATCCTGTGATACATCTTGTACCTCATGTTTTCTTTTTTACAACAGCTTGTAGCAATAGGATGAGGGGACATGGGTTCAAACTGGAAGAGCAGAGATTTAGATTAGAAATTAGGAAGAAATTCTTCACTGTAAGGGTGGTGAGACACTGGCACAGGTTGCCCAGAGAAGCTGCGGGTGTTTCATCTCTGGAAGTGTTCAAGACCAGGTTGGATGTGGCCTTGCTCAACCTGGTCTAGTGGGAGGTGTCCTTGCCCATGGCAGGGGGGTTGGAACTAGATGATCTTTAAGGTCCCTTTTAACCTAAGCCATTCTATGTTTGTTCCTATGATTCTCTTCTCAGGAGAAGAAAGCCTCCAAGAAGGAAGCTTTTCTCCATTGACTCCCTCAATACAGACATTACCAGCCCATGATGGGGCTGGCTTGGTACCTCAGTCAGATAGGGAACAAACCTGCCCAAGGGGTTTAGGAATGTCTCCTTGATGCCGAGTCACCCAAAAGCCACATTCAGGGCATGCATGGTCCAATGGAGGAGCTCTGGAGATGCCTGCCTCCCAGCTGGCTGCTCTGAGCCTCCCCAAATCCAGACCACTTGAGGAAGGTGGGCTGCAAAGGAAAACTCCCCTTCTTGCCCACCTCTAGGGGAGCAAGTGGGTAGAGACAAATTGCTCACCAGGATGGATGGGTGGAAACAGACTTTGACCCCATGGAAGCTCCTTTTGGTCTTGTCCTGGGGGTGTGAAGAGTGGCTGTCTTCTCCCATCCAGCTTCCAGGCTGACCAAAGAGCAGCTCAACAGTCAGGCAGCCACCCTGGCCCTGAACTCAGTTACCTTTTCAGGGGTCAGCATCTTCCCACCAGCATCCATTAACACCCATGCCTTCTAGAGGCACAGTGGGACCGATTAGCTTTTGCACTGCAGAAAGCAAAGTGGACCCACTGCAACCTTAGGCTGTTTCCCCAGGAATGGACTTGTTTTGTCAGTGGAGAGAGCAAGCACGCTGGGAAGCACTTGCTGCTGAAACCACGTTGATATTATTTGACCTTGGAGCAAAGTCAGATCATGTTGCCCCTGCACGTCGCTCAGAAAGGCAAATCCATGGTGTTCAGCAAATCTCTTCGTATAACAGGCTCATTTCTTCTCAAAAATTCATTTTGGAGGGATTCAGCGGCATTGACAGAGGTGGCACTGGTAATTTCAGTGCTCATATTCAGGATGTAGCACTTCATCCTTTGCCCTGTGAGTGGGTTAGCCTGGGAATTGCTCTGTGCTTCGAGCTGCAGAGCCTGAATTATTTTGGCTGCAGGACACGGGCTGTTCACCAGAGCTCAGCTAGCTTTGAGATTGCATCAGGGTTCACCAGCAGCACAGGGAGCTTATAACTCCAGCACTTGTTTCGAGCTACTGTGGCTGCAAAAGACAAAATCCTCAGAAAGCTTCATGTGGGTGCTAGAGCTCCTGACATAAGCTCTGAAGAAAACTGAGACCTCCTCCAACTCAGCACAGCAGATGCAGAGTATGTCACTGATTCCTGAGCAGGTTAAAATAAGAGGGAAAAGGAGTTGAAATGGTGCTCCTTATTTTCACTGACACGAGGAGCTGGTTGTGGAGAGAGGGAGTCCTAACTGAGGTACAAGCCTTTCACACATGGTGTCTCCTGAGGCTAACGCAGAAGCATGTAGCCCTTGCACCCAGCACAGTGCTGAGGCCCTGGGGACAAACCCCAGCTGTATCATGCTCCAAGCCAGGTGAGATCCATCCTCAACTACACAGCTTTTCACATGCTAAGCAGAGAGACCCAGCACTGGGGCAAGTAAGGTGGAGAAGGAAACCCCACTTGGACTTGGTTGTCAGGTCCAAGGGCCTCTGTGTACAGCTGGAGTTCACCAAGGGTCTAGAGGTAGCTGCAGCTGGTTGCAAATCTTGCATAGCAAGCAGGTTTCTGGGGTAGACACCCACCCTTGTCACTCCTGCCTCACTCTGCAGATGTTTGGGGCTAGCAGCACTCTTCACACTGATGGACCCCCAAACATGCTGCTGTGGAAGAACCTGTGCTCCCTTGGTAACTGCTGGACAGAAAACCAGAGACCTGCATTGCAGCGTCTCTCTGGGGCCACCCATCTGTCTGGTCTATGCTTGCCACTTTCTTCTTGCTGTGTCCTTATTGCTGCTGATTGTTTTCTAAATTCACTGGCTTACACAGGCTCACAATCTAGTAGCCTCTCACCGAAGACATCCATGCATCCCTCTGTCCCCAGCCAGCTGTTCTGGTCTTGGTAGGACTGGTACAGCATTTCTCTGCTGCATTCTGAGTCCTCACTGCAGCTCCTTCATTGCACAGTGCCCAGGCTGCCTGGGGCAGGATTGAGGGAATTCTCCCCCATGGAGGTGTGGGAGACTTTCCCACTCCAAGTTGTCCTAGCCTGCTTGGGGCAGCTCATGACCTGGAGGGGTCTGTCATGAGAAGCCCCTTGGGATCCCATTTATTTCTGCAGCAAGACTTGGACCATGATTGCTGCTGAGTCCAGCCAACCAAGAATTCAGGTACAGGCAGGCTAAAGTGCACGGCGCAGCCTCGGGAGGGGAGTGGTTTCAGTGAGCACATTACTGCCCGTTAAGCCCTTGCTATCCCTGCAGCTTCATCCCAGGAGGACTGCTGGCAAACGGATTTCACAATTACAGGAGCAGAAGGGGGAGCTGAGGGCTCTGAAACACAGGCTTGTGCTTCTGCTATAATGAGCTGACAGGCAGCACACCTCCCTTCCCTGACCATTTACCCACAGAAGCAAGACATCTGCTTCTCCAGCACTGCACAAGACCCAGTGCCCCAGCTCCGCACATACACATTGCCCCATCACACCAGGCTGAGGATCCGACCATCCCTGGTGTGATGGGACCACAGCAGGAAATGGGATGTGCCACACACCAGCAAGGTCAGAGCTGCCTGGTGCCCACCAGGTTCTTCACCAAGAAACGTGCTACACGTGGAGTTTCCCTCTGGCCTATTTGGAAGGACAGAGTGTTAAGGTGACAGGTCAGAGCAGGTGGGACAGGTTCCCAAGAGGACAAGTTTGGGTGAGCCAGCCCAGAGACACTTTCCAAGGGTGCTCCACTCATGGGTCAAGCTCAAGGGGAAGCAAAAGGCAATACCAGATTTTCACGGGGTAGGTCTAACACACGAGCCTAGAGCAGGGCAGCCACCTGACTCCACAACCTAGGCAGCAGTGGAGGTGGTGATCTCTCTCCAAGCGGACACAGCCCGTGTCAGGGGGACGGGCTGGAGGTTATGGCTTTGACAGAACACGAGTCACCAAAATCATGCTGTCCCCTAAGCCATCAATCTGGTGTCCCCTTCTTTTGCTGTAAGCTGGGTCCTGGTCACATTCCTCAGCAAGGTCCTTGGCAGAGACCTGGCAGGAGGAGGCTCCAAGGGCTGCATCCAAACCCCACCCCACTTCTCCAGGTGACCACTGCACAGCACGTTGCAGCTGCAAGGATTACCTAAAAATAGCAAAGCACAATGTCTGCTGTGAGGCATTTCCTCTCCTCTCCCTTCCTCCAGCCTCCTGCTCTGTCACCCCTGCTGTCCTCTCCTACTTACTCCCTCCAGCTCTTCCTTTTTCTTCCTCAGTTCCTACCAAGCTCAGGAGTGACCAGTCCCTGCAGAGATCCCGTCCTCACCTCTCTGCTGGGCCTGTTGCTTCCCACACATCCCTCAAGGTCTCTGGGACCCAGCAGAACCACATCCTCCTTGGGATTCAGGCAAGCACCAGAGGCCTCTTCCTGCCCCTGCCTTTGGAATTCCTCTGCGGCTACAACACACAATAGCAGCGACTACAAACTCCTAGCTGGTAGGCTGAGTGCTTTCTGCCAAAGGCTACTGCTCTCCAGGTGTTTCTCTCCCATTGAATTTGGCTTCGGGGTTATTTTCCCCACAACACAGGAGCTGCATTCATCAGGGCTGGTTTGCATCATCGCTTCCTACCACAGCTCCAGTTTCTCGGGTTCCTTTGTGTTTGCTTCACTCTGTAGTTTGCATCTTCTCCCGGTTAGGATTTATCTGCAAATGTAATTAGTGAGCTGCTAACTCCCCTCCTTTACATCATTCCTGATCCACTGGTTTGAATTTAACACTTCTTCCTATACTCCCCTGACTCCTGTGTACGAATGAACATCAAAAGCCTGTTGAGATCTGTACACAGATGAAAAGGTTAAGCCATAAACCAAACCCCAGAAATTATTTATTTCAATTCTTCCCATTTTGGGCAACTTTATTAATCAAATATGTGCCTGCTGGTTGCCAGGCTGCAGACTGTGTGTCAGTCACACCTTGAGCCGGGCTGAAATGTGGCTGCTCAGCATCAACACCAACCGGCTTTCCTCTCCAGCCTGTTTACACCAGTCTGAGTGCAATTTTCCAAGG
>NW_008622457.1:71221-80538 GCF_000691845.1 Merops nubicus | reverse complement strand
CGCCTCCCCTGTCCTGCTGAGATTGGCCCTCAGCTCCAGGCATCACCTAGGATTCATTGGAGCCACTGGACTATGTTGGGGTAAGGGGGTCGGGTACTAAAATTGCAAAAGGGGAGCAGGCAGCAAAGAGTTAAAATTCTGTATTCCCAACAGTGCCCCTAGAACAGCACAAGATAAGCAAGGCTGAAGTCTGGAAGAGTTTGTACCAGGATTTTCGGAGCAGCTCTTATTTCCAAATATATGAAGTCATTCCTTTGAAGAAAAAAAAAAAAAGAAAAACACAAGAGCTCTAATCTCCTCACTGCAGAGTTTCACCTTCTGCTTCTCAGTCCTTCTCCCAACCCACTGCCAGCACTGAGGCAGCAGGCAGGAGAGGGAGCACGGGGCTGGGCTGCCCAGCACAGGTCTTCCTTGGCATGGCCAACCACCCCATCAGCAGAGCCGAGGGATGGGGCTGGCAGCCCAGCAGGATCTCTGCACCAGGACCACGAAGCTGGTTGAGGCGAAGGCTGAACAAAGGTGTGGAGCACATCCTGCATGCCGAAGCACACAGGGCTCGGGCTCAGCGAGAACCGCTGCCCGGAGATTGCCACTTTGGGCTGGATTCGAGGAGCTCTGCCAAGAGGATCTGGGCCATGTGAGAGCCCTCCACACACAGCAGCTTGCCCTCCTACGCAGCTCCTCTTGGAGCTGTGCAGCACAGCTTTTTATTCTCTTAATGCTTGGAGTTCACGAGGAGGGGCGAGGTCTGACTCAACACAGGCTGTGAGCATCCCCAGTGCTGCAGCATCCCCACATGACTGCCAGGATGCCTCTCCCTGCCCTCCCCACCGCTCCCTCGGAGCCAAGAATGGTTGCCCACAGCTAATTTGGCTGTGGAAGAGCAAAACCCTTGGGTGGATGTGAGACAAGCAGAGGTGTCCCCAGCTCCAATCCCAGCTTTGTCTCTGTGATTACCTGGCCGTGGGCAGCACCAAGCCCTTTCTCATAAGGACATCTAGTGGCACCATGACAGACGGCATGCTTAACCTTGGCCACCCTGCATCTCTTACTCCCCCCCCACAATCGTTCTAACCTCTCCCATTAACTCTTACTACCCATCCGTGCTCTGCCTAGTTAAGGACACGAGCATAGCTGGGGTTGGAGGAAATCAAGATCCCACCAGTGATGCCCCAGCAGACCCTTGGGACATGGCTGGTCGCTGAGATGAGGACACCTCCAGGAGCAAGGCATGCCCAGTGCTAGGCTGAGCTGCTGCAAAAGGGTGCAAAGTCACAGAAGAGAGCTTAAGAGGCTTTTGTTCCCTTGCAGAGATGTGTGCACACAAATCACTGGCATTTTTTGGGAAAAAGTAGACCTCAGGCATCCAGTAGAGCAGAGTGGGATGGTACTGGGATAGGGTGTCCTGCTGGGACAGTGGCAGAGGACAGCACAGGAGACCTCATAGTACTGTGAGCCAGAGGAAATCTGTTCTCCTTTGTACCAGCTCCTGCACTGCCAGGGAGTTGGTAGAAAGATGAAGGGAGAGGTGGGAAAGCCCTTGACCCCTCCACAAGGGAAAAAAAAAACAAAACAACTTGCAGTGACCAGCTAGAGACAAACATGAGTTTCAGCACCAACACCTCAGGTGCTCCTGCACTGGGTGTGCAGGGAGCTGGGACAAGAGTGGTGACCACAACAATGCTGCTAACTGTTATTCCAAGTGCAGCCTTTCCTCCAGTCAGAGTTCTAGTTTCTCTTGATCTTTTTAAGGGCTTAAAAACACTTCCAGGAAGTCTGGCAAGGTAGGACTGAAGGGATAACCTGCCAAGGCCACACCACTGAACTGCTGGACAAACAGGCGAAGGTCTAAGACAACCCCAGAGCAGAAAACTATACTCAGAGACATGGACACCTATGGGCAAGCAGGACCCATCCACATCCAGCCCCACATACTTCGGTAGAATGTGTCCAGAAATGGAATGAGCAGCTCTGTGCTCCAGGCATTCATCTGACTCCATGTAGCTATTTCCTAAGCAATCCTCTTCAGATTGTAATGACCATGGATAGCTTGGACTTGAAGAGCATTTCCATTACAGAAAGGGCACATCATCTTCTGGCTTTATTCAAATGAGAGCAGTAATGAAATCACTGCTGCCTAATACAGATGCACTCGGGTAGATATGCACTTGCTTTTTATTTTGGTTTTTTTTTCTTTTTTTTTGCTTTTCCATTTCATGGTCAACATTTATGCATTGCTGTCAGAAAAATGGCTTTAATTTTCCATTCTGTTTCAACACCCTTTGCTCAAAACAAAAAGTATTATCCGCTGAAGAACTGTGAATTGACTCCATCTAATATCTTAGGAGCAGAGCTAACACCAAATGGCACTCAGTTGCATTTTTAATGTGCTGATGAAGTCATAGAAATCACTAACTTAGAGGCTAGCTCATCAATTTTTTCTTGCTAAAGCATATCCCCTATCTACTTTTCTGACTCTTTCTCCTCCCTAGAAACTAGCTGTCAGTTCTTTAATGATTTTCATTGGCTAGTACAAACATTTTACGGCATGACATGAGTGATGTGGATGAATGAATTTCTCGACTTCGTTTGGCTTTTCATTTGTAGTGTCAGAATGAGTCTAATCCACTGGTGGGGTTTTTTTTTTTTTTTTTTTTGTTTGTTTTGTTTTTTTTTTTTTTCTGTTTTCTTTTTCACAGGCCCCTAACACACAGACCCTTACTAGAGTGTGTATGACTTTAACAATGGTTTGGGCTACGTGAAGTTCCCTGGACCAACGCATCTATCCTTCCTCCAAGTACAACCCAACCAAGGCTATTGTGTTGTCCTAGAAGCAGCAGCAACCACCCCAAAAGACCTAATTTTTACAGGTTTCTTGGTTGCAGCTCCCAGCACAAACCTCTACACGCCCAGTTGTTATTCAGCAGACAGTCAGGTTTGCGTCTCTTACACTAAGCCTCTATTGCAGGTTCAGTGGATTATTCTGTGCATGACTGTGATCCCTCCAGACAACACCACAGTAAGATATTCCCTTGGCTAAAACAGTTGGGCAACCCTTGCTGTGGAGAAAATTTGTTGGGTTTGCCTCAGGGAATAACTCGCTGGAGTAAGAGCTGCCTGAAACCCCTTTCCTACCAGAGGCAGCTGAGGATTTGCTCTGAGCAGAGCCTGTGGGGCTGGTGGGTGGGCAAACAATTCAGCTGAGGAGCTTTCATTTCATTCAGCAAAAAAATGAATCCGTCTCAAAACAGGCTTTTCCTTGTTTCACTCAAAAGATTCTAGTTTTTTTTTCCACTAAAATGCAAGAAAAGATGTCTGCCTGAAAAGCTGTCACGCACCAGCAATATCCATCTTCAGCCATAACTGACTCCCACATGACCAATCCCACACGTTGCCTGGCAGGCAGTGGTCTCCAGGGTCTAGCTCCACCATCAAGTTCAGAGAGACATAAAGGACAAAAGCCAGGGCCCCAGATTTGCTCCTCTTCCCTTGTCTTTTCTCCCTGCTTGGTCAAATGGGGACAAGTATCTGGTCCTGGGTCACTCTCCTGCCCTCCTTGGGCAGCAGACCCATGGGGAAGCAGAGCAGCCCTGCTCTGCCTTGGGACTGCAGCAGGAAGGAAATTAAGGAGCTGCTGAGTTGCTCATGGTGCTCTGCAGCACTGCACATGGAGCTGTAGAAGGGGGATAAGGCACGACCAAAAGGCTCAATGCAAGTATTGCCCAGTGAGGGTGGAGGGACACAACTCGAACTCTTTGAAACCCTTGGCACAGTGCTGATGCAACCAGCTTTGAGGGCCCAAATATAACAGAGATATCACCCCAAGACCTCAACATTTCCACTTGGTGACATGGGTCAGTGGAAGGTCCCTAGGGATGGATGACATGGGCATTCTGCTTATTCTTGTAAGCTCTCTTCTAGGGGTCCCAACATGTCTTCACACTTTTACTGATGCCTTCACCAATCATACCATGATAGCCATGCCACAAGCACAGTCATTCTCAGCTTTACAGCTAGCAAACTTGCAGAAGGCTCCTGTTGAAGGAGATTTTTCTCTTCAGGTGTATTATTCAGTGACAACCACCCATTGAATTAGGCTTTGCACTCCAGTAGGAAGGACTGCACCCACTGTTTGACAGCTCCTGACATGTGTTGACCACTAACAATCTTAGGGGATTAATTTGCAACCACAACAGGGCTAACACTGCTGTGCAGATGTACCTACAAGATCACCTATCTACTCTCAGAAAATGAATTTTCCTGCCTTGATCTTGCTTACTAAGGGAGGTTTCTACTGTAAGGGATCAGCAAGGGCCAGCAGATCCCTAAAGGAAGGAGAGTCAGGAGCTGAGGGTGACCCCAGCACAGGCAATATCCCCATCAACACACATAGTCCCACAGCAGGTAGAGGCAGCTGCTGGCAACAGGGTTCAAAAGCAGTCCCAGACATATCCAGCCATGATGGGTCCATCTACAGGTGCAGAAGAAGATGGAGACAGCCAGGACTGAGGTCCAGCAAAGGTCCAAGGTCCATTCAGGAGGCAGGGCCAGAAGAGCTACAGAGAAAGACACCTACAAAATAGCTTGGAGAGAAAAATAAGACCCAGGGCTGCCTTTAAACAGGACTCCTGAGCAGTGGGCAAGGTGTGGGTGAGGACCCAGCTGAGTCTGATCATGGCCATTAAGATCTATTGGTGCATTCAGGGCCCTGACACCTACCAGAACCAATGGTTCTTTGTGATTTTATTGCCAATGCAATTACAGTTCCTCTGAGATTAGTTTTTTCTTAAGAGTTTTCTTCTAATGATGAGCATCTGATCCAATTTCAGTTTGAAGATGCACCTTTGGCAGCAGGAGACAATATCATGATGAGTTCAATGATCGAGTCAGAGGAGAGGTCAAGCAACCCTGATGCCAAAACCAACATTATCTAAACCCAAGGTGAGCTGGAGGACTGAAGTGAAGAACCTTGCAACAAAATCAAGGGGTATAAATGGCTCGCAGATCGTGTAGTCTGGTGACTTCAGTCTCCAGATGGGAAGCACTGGAGAAACTCTGTATGATGGGCACCTGGCTCCAAAAGGAAACCCATAAGCACCCCCTGAATGTCCCCAGGAAAAGAAATTCTCATCCTCACACTCACTAGTGCACCCCAGGAAGGGCAAGTCATGTTCCCTGAGCTCAAGACGTCCTCCCCAAGAGATCAGGCAGCTGACCAGATGTAATGGTTTGAAACCTGCTGCCCCTGGTGGGTGGAGATCTGAAACCCTAAACCAGGTACAAGCCTGAATGAAAGGGGCGTACACCTGTCCTATTCCCACTCCCCTTTTTCCTGTCTTCGGGACTTCCTGCCAAGGTCTATAAAAGGGGCGAGAAAGGCACGCCTCTTCCTCCTCTTTCACTTGCTCTTGCTCTTCTTGCTCTGGCTCTCTTGCTCTTGCTCCTTTGACCTTGTCCTGGGCACACGCTGCTCTGCTGCTCCCTGTGCTACACGTGGCCGTGGCCATCTTGGAGACCTGGGCCTGATCTACAGACTCTTCCCTGCCTCCATCCACGTCCAAGGATTGTGCATCCAGCTTCAATCCACCTCAATCCAGTGAGATCCAGCACTGGGGAGCCTTAGCACAACATTTGGGTTTTGTATATTTGGAAGTTTAATCTTCCTTGCCTTGTTGTTCCTACAACCCTCCTTCCCTGTTAAACCCCTTCCCTTCTTCCTTTCTGTTCCCTGTTAAATATATTTCATTTTGTTAATTTTCAATTCAGTGCAAGGTTTTCATTACCCCTGCCTTCCTTATTTACCTCTCTGTCTGGGAAACTGAGGGATAAGGGAGGTGGGACACAATTCTGCCTTCTAACCGGGACACCAGATCTGAGCAAGCAGGGCAGTGCGTGTGGACATGGTGGAGGGTATTTCTCTCCGCTTCCATGTGGATGAATGCTGTTAAGCCTATAACTTGTGTTTAGATGAGAGCAAATCTCTTCAATTATCATTTAAAGATGGATTCACACATCCCTAGGTGAGCAGTTTCAGAAGTTAATTACCTTTCCTGTGAAACGTTTGTGTCTTAATTCCAGTTTGAATTTTTCTTACTTCAGCTCCACCTGTCAACCACTGAATCTTGTCTTTGTCTGCTGGATTAAAGGACCCTCTGCTATCAGAAATCTCCTCCTGGGAAGTACTTAGAGACCATGATCAAGTCACCTCTCAACTTGCTCTCTGATGAGCTAAATAGATTGAAGTCCTTAAGCCTATCATCACACAGCAGGTTTTTCAGACCTTTTCTCATTCTTGCAGCTCTTCTCTGAGCTCTCTCTAACATGTTTGGTTTTTTTTTTTTTTTTTAATCCATGATAAAAGTGTGGATGCTCATCCTACCTAATAGCTCTTCAAAATACATAACTGTCACATTGGACCAGTGTCCTGCTTATCTGACTTCCTAAGCCCCCTTCTGTGCCACTAGTTTTGCTGAAACACTTGAAAAATCTCCATGTCTGGATGAAATTCTTTGTTGTGAGAACTGTAGTGCTGTGTCTTCCATTCCTAAAAGTCACATGGCTTGTTTGTAGCCCGCCTCACAAACAAGCTCACAACTTCATTTGCGTAAACAGTGTTTTTTGTCCCCCTGTCACTGCTTCACTTCTGCATGTGGATATAAGTAGTGGATGAAAAACTCTCCTGCTGCACTGGTCCTCAGTGTCAATGAATCTCCTCCTCCACCACCCCACTAAATGGACAACTTATGTGTGAAAATGCAACATGAAAACACAGCCAGGATCACTATGGTCTTGCCAGCTGTTGATGGAGAGACCCTTCGGTGGGAAATGCTGCAGTTGTTCAGGGGTTTATCCCAGCACTGAGATTCAGCCCCAGTTAAACAAGAGGGCATGACTTCGGCCGTGCCCGAGGTCCCAGCAAAACTCATGCAACATTGCACTGCTGCCCTAAACACTAACAAAAAAAAAAAAAAAACAAACAAACAAAAAAAAAAACCCACAAACAAACAAACAAACAAAAACTAAAAGGAAAACAAGCCATTTTCAAGACTTTTCCAGCTGCTTTCTTTCTCCTCAGCTCCCCTCCCAGCAAGCCGCTATCTAGGACACACAACCAGTGCATGAAATCACTCCTTCCGTCTCCTTTCCAAGGCCACTGTTGCTGGTACAACCCAACGCAGAGGAGAGGAAGGTAATTAGCGGTGCTGCCTTTGGTCCTGTCACGCCACACACGTGTACACGCTGGCTCCAGGTGTCCTGGGGAACCGGGAGCAAGAGGCAGCTGTGGCAGGTCCAGCTGGCTTGGAGTGCCTGAGGATGAGCCGGGTTGTGAGGACGCACAACTAAAGAATTAACAGGAATACGTCATTAGGTGGCTTCCCAACAGGGATGCCAGAAAGTTAGCTGGGTCTGTGCATCTCGGTGACCCACTTGCAAACCTTCTTATTCCCTAAATGTAATCTCCTTCAATTTATAACCACTCTGCCTCTTCTCTGGCATTCAGAAGCCATTATCACTGTGTCTACCCCAAGCTCTCACAGCTGACTTTAGATGCCACTTCTTTTTATTGTAACAAGAATAACCTGTGCAAGCGGCAGGTCAGCCAGCCAATAAGCTGTGCCTGCCTGCACAAAGGAGAGATTTAGCATGGCAGCCATTTCTTGAAACACAGCAGGAAAACCAAAACGAACTTCTGGATCACTTGGATGACCAAGAGTTATTTGAGGCTCCCAGGCTCCTCAGTCCATTACCTAGATTGTCCTGTCAGCTACTGATAAAGCCCTGGGAAACCCCACGGGACTGATGGACATCCCACCAGAAACACAGAATCATAGAATTGCTTAGGTTAGAAAAGAGCTTCAGGATTATTGAGTCAAGATGCACGTACAAGATGTAAAGATTTTAGTAAGAAATGTGGAGACTGGCACATGTGAAATTTGAGCAGGAGTGCTGGGGTGTGGAAGGACCAGAGGGAGTGGCAGAAGAGGGACGTGGGAATGGCAGAGGCGATGGCCCCCATGCAAGCAGGTCCAATAAAACCAGATTTCTTAGTTTCTGATGAAGAAAACAATGTTCAGTCATGAAGACCAGCCAAGACCACAACACATCTCTATACACTTCACTGAAAAAAATAAAAAGGCCAGCCTTAGGCAAGAGCCAGATTAAAACAAGGGCCAGGCATAAGCCATTGAAGGAGCAAGAACAGGAAAATAAAGTCAAAGCCTGGAGCCATTAGATAACCAGGTGGGCAGACAAAAGGCAAGGAATAGATCAGCACCAATGTGCAGTGACCTACAGAGGTGGCACAGGATGGACACCCAAGAGATCAACATCACTGTTGGCACAGGAAAGGCTCACCTCAAAATCAGCACCTGATCCATCCTAAGAAGCAGCCGAAAGGCAGGAAGGGGCTTTCACAGCTAGCATCTGTAATGTCTCTTGTGTCACAGCAAGTAGAGTGGACAGATTAGCGAGATACACATGTCCTGGAACTGGTGAATATGTGGGTATAAGAGAACTGAGAGAAATCAGTTCCATTTTAAAATAAAATCTTCACCTTCTTACATGGACTTCCACTGAGCTTCATGGCATTCGCAGAGATTTGTCTCTCTGTCACAGCAGAGATACTTTAGATTCCAGATGTTTTGAATGCTCTATTTGTAATAATAATAACCATGATATGTAACAAAATAATTCTTACAGTTTATTTTTTACATAAATTGGAATGTGTCCCGAATGTTTTGTGAGTGTATCCTAGTTATCATTATGTACATTGAAGTACTGGGTACGTACTGTCCTGGCTTATTCCTGCAGGGCACCCACTCCTCTGGAAAATTATCTTCCCTGTCTAAAAGAGTTTCCAACTGCAAAAAATGATGATGGCATTGATGATTATGATAACTGTTTCTCCGAGGAAAAAGAAATATGGTGCAGCAACACGCTGAAGTACAGTCAGATCCGTGAGTGCATTTCAGTAATAATTTAAATTAAAAATACTAAGGACATATGTTGTAATTACCCAAACAGTCACAGATTGCAGCCATACCATGCAATAATCAATTATAAAATTCCACTGAAATGTAATTAAATTGATTATTTATTCTCTGGTTTCAGATTAGGATGCAATTGTTTTAACAGATGTGCCAGAGATTTTTGTTTGTTTGTTTTTTTGGCTTGTGGTGATCCTTCGTCCTTCCAGCACAAAAGCTGGCTGGCCAAAGCCTCCCTCACAGCCTCAGAAGATTCTGGGTTTCTAGACATTCCCAAGAGGAGGGCAGCGTAAGGTGGTCAATGCAAGGCCTCACCATTCCAAATCATTC
>NW_008622457.1:0-71190 GCF_000691845.1 Merops nubicus | reverse complement strand
ACTCATCCCCCTTCCATACACAAGACCCTCTCCAAGCCCACCCTCAGTGTAAGAAATCTTGAGAGCTCTCCACTGCTTTAGCTGTACCCGTTGAGCAGAGCATTTTGAACAAGACAGCTCTACTTACAACAGTCCATGGCTTCAGTCCCCTTAGTAACATCAACATCAGTCATTTTCTGAAAGCGCAGCTCTTTATGGATGTGGCCCAATAAAAACAGATTCCTCGGTTTCAGCCGAAGAAAAAATGTTCAATAATGAAGACCAGCCAAAGGAAATGACCAGTACTTATTTTATTTCATTTCTAACTTGAATTCAAGCAGGATTTTAGAGAGATTGTATTACAGGAACTTTGAAGCATCTGTATTATTCTCTGGTGAGGGCACGAGACACATGAAATAACCCACACATAACGCCAGGTTCATTAGTGGATGTGTCATTAACTAACATTAATCATAAACCCCTCTATTGTACTAGGTCAGAAGCCTGTTCTGTCTTCAAACAGAGTTATGCATTAGGGTAGGATGAAACCTGCTTTTCACACGTATGTGCCCAATTGAGGACAATAGAAACTTGCTGCTGCCCAGAGCTGCAAAAAGGACCTCCCTACAGATCCTTTCAGGCATCGCCGTGACAAAGCCCCATGGGATCACACAACTGAAGCAATAAGAGGCTAAAAGTTACAACGGGGCGTTTTGTAGCCACTTTCTGCAGTCACTGAGTAGAACACAAAGCCAATCTGGCACTGAGGCAAGGGCTGTTTCACCCGTATTTTTTTTATCATTGGCTCTACTGTGTCCTTCATACCTACGGTAGCATACAGCAATATTTTCCATTACAGCCATACCATTAACCCCCTGTTAGGCTGCCTGCCTCTAAAAACCCTTCCCCAAACCAAAATAAAAAAAAGCCCCAAAGTGGACCTTCAGACCTATTTTCTTAGCTGCTGTTTGCAAGACCACCATGGCTTTTTGACTGACGATTACAGGAGCCAGAGAAACACAAGGTTTGCACAAGGATGTTTGCCATCCTGAGCATCTCATCTGCCTCATCATCAAGGATTATAGGTCAGAAACCGGGCTCCAAATGTGTTACCTACTGCTTGGCATGCATTAGTCATCCTTCCCCTCTTGAAATCACTGTGAAAGGCGCCCGATGAGAGGGCATGAATAGCAAATAGCGTGTGCTGGAAGGGAGCAGGCAGCGAACGCGGCAGGGAGGCTGAAATGTGTTCATCCAAAGTATCAGGCAAACACAATCACGCACCGAAGAAATCAGGGTGTATTCACAAATCGAACAAAAGGTGGAAATTCAGGATAAATTGGTTCCCTTGAGGGCACGTGATCGGAGGCACCCTCAATCTACCTTTCCTCGCTTGCTAGCTGTGCTTGAGGGCTGGGCTGCTAGTGACCAGCAGCTGGCTGGCTGTCCTGCAGGGCTGCTCCACAGACACTGATTGCCCAGGTGGCATCCACCTCTGCAGAGATGCTCCTGCGTGGCCACTTGCCTTTCACCATCTCAGGAAAAATATTTGCCCATGTTGATGCTCTCTTTCAATGCACGCTGTTGCTCTGCTGCTGCATCCATAGCCCAAAACCATCAGATAAAATCACCACCTTGGACCCAGGTTGGGGGTGAAGCATCCTCCAGGCCAGAGTGGGAGTTCAGCCAGATTTTGGGGGTCAGCAGCTGCAGGAGGACAGGACTGCCTGCCAACCCCCAGCACTAGGAATGCCTGCCCACCCCCAGCCTTTGCAGAGCTGCTCTGCTCTCTGTGCTGATGCAAGGGAGTGAAAATAGCTTCATTTGCACCCAAAAAGCTCAGCAGAGCTGCTATAAAACCCCACTGCACCCAGGGTGCTGCTCTTTGCAAGTGGCCTCCAAGGCCCTGCTGCTTACCTGCCAGTGCTGAACAAAATGCCGAGAGCTCGTTTTTCGGCTCAGAGCGTTGGTAAAGCTTCCCCATGCTCTCACACAGAGGCTGAATCGCAAATGAGAGGAATAAATGAACACAGGCCCCCAGCGAGTGCTCTCACGTCAGCCAGGAGGAAAGGGAGCAGGGTGAGGGGTGGAAAAGCTGGCACCGTCTGTTGCTTTGGCGTGAGCTCCAAGAAGCAAACACCTTCCCCCCCTGCAGTGGGACACCAGGGCTGAACCAAACCAGCTCGGCCCCATGCTGCTCCACATGGGGCTCTGCAAGAGGAGTGCAAAAAGATGGGTGGTGCCCCTGACGGGGGCAGAAAGAGCTCTGTCACCCTCCGGCAGGAGGGAGCAGAAGCCTCCAGGTGCTGCCAGGCCCCTGCCTGCAATGCTATGAGCAGAACCACGATGTGCCAGCAAAGCCGCTGAGCTGGGAGGTCCCCCAGCCTCCACCCTTTTGTACCTGGCTGGTTGTGGTACATAGCATGGCATGAGCCTGCTCCCAAACAAAATGCAGAGTTAGCAGCTCTCCAGACCCCTGGATCCCGCTGCCAAATGTGGGGAGACAAGTTGAGTTCTGCTCCATCGTGCAGGGAGCAGCAGGAGAATCAACCCCTGGCAGCGGGGCAGCAGCTCCTGTTGGGACCCTGGGAAGCGGAGGGTCCGATGGAGGGGCAGAGTTGCTGTGTCCATGCACAGCCACCGCTGAGCAAAGAGGTGTTAACAAGCACCATGCTGCAGCTTTTCATCAGTTCAGAGATGCCGAGGGCAGGGGGATCACTGTCTTCCTCCCGCCCTCCTGCCTGCGGGGCATGGGCCAGGCAGCTTAACCAAAGCACTTCGCATCCAGCCCATGTCTCACGGGTCAGCTAGCACAGGGCTTTTTTAAATGCAGTGAAGTCCTAATTTACAACCCTTACATGTATGGGAAGCTGACATTTCTCCAAATGGCTCCTTCCAACAGGTAATTCCGCACTTCATGAAAATTTGTTTGGCCTTCCTCATGTCCATCTCTGGCACAGCCTTTTGTGCAGCTCTGCCCTGGCTGCAATCAGAGGACTTCTCTCCACGTCTGATCCTGACAACCTTAACATTTGTCAGGGCTTCGGTACCTGCCTTTATAATCTTGCCTAGGCATCCTCGAGTGGCCTGTGCATACGGATGAGTCTCCTTTGACTCAGAAGAGAGGGCCACAGCTGTGTTCATCTCTGCAGCCTAGCACAACGACCTAAATCAACTCTGAACAAGGATTCATCCTTTCAAGACATCCCACAGTCAGATACCTGGCAATGAATCCCAGCCAGCCTGACAAGGCAGCTTTTCAAATCCAGTGTCTGTCGGGCATCTGGATTACAGGAGGCAAAAGTACAGGTCACCCTCTGTGAGCACATCGTACTTGAAGGATCTGTCTTCAGTGTGTCCCATCTCCTTAGCAAATTATCATCATTTTCCTCCTTCTACCTTCTGCTCTTTTTCTAAACAATTTTTCTCTCTGGGTTTCTTTTCACTCCTCACTACAGAAAGCGGAGATTCAGAGACCAAGGGCTCCAGCAAGAAAAGTCTCCTCAGGCATTAGAGCAGCAATTGCCCCGTCACCCTTTGTCCAGCTTCTTTTCTTGTCTCCTCAAGAGCTGCAGGTGTAGGAGCAGAGGTAACTCAAGTGGGGCAGGGATGACATGGGAGCTGCTGGCCATCACACTGGTGCCCCCAGATGAGACATCTGTGATTATGTTGGTGCCTTGGCCATCAGGACGTCTCCATCTCCTGTGGCAGAGTACTGCAACAGAATAACTGTGTATATAAATAAATCATCAGGGCCCTGATCAGAGGGCTTAATCCCATAAAAGTTATCAAATATTTATTTTAAAGCAGAGAAATAAATAGATGAAACCACCAATGGAGAACATTCTGCCCTCACATCTATCTCTTCGCTGGGCACTGCTTGGTGGTTGGGGAAGCCTCGCTCAGCCAACGTGGCCAGCAGAACTGGTGGCCCAGCTGAACACCAGCCAGGAGCCAACAACCCTCTGCAGAGAGAAGAAATCCTCCTCCTGCCTCCCGAAAGCCTGCCAGACAGCTTCTGCCCTGTGACCGACCCACCTCACATCGCTGCTACCTCCTGGAATCCTCCAGGCTTTGCTAATGTTGAGTTGCCCAGGTCTGACAATCCCATCATCGTTAGGATCAGGCTATTACTCATGTGACATTTTGATTGAACTCTACTCATTTAGAACGCATATTTGCTGGAGAACCCCCTGGCCAGAAGAGCGGGAATACATCACTGACGGGGGTGGTAGCAGGGAGATCCACCCCTTACCCCACCAGCAAAACCCAGCCATACAGCCAGCTTGCTGAGGTCATGTGTTTAATGTGTGAAACAGGTAGTTTCTACTTTCTGACTGTTGAGGGTCTGTGTGAAGCTGGCCAAGGCACCCGTGATGTGATCTGAGCCAGTGTACACCATTCAGTCACACTTCAGCATGTTGGGAAAATAAATCTCAAAGCAGACACAGAATCAAAGCATCTCTGCCCAGCTTGCAGTGCCTATGGTTATTCAAGAGATCAATCAGGGCTATGAAATGCTGTCTCTCCCAAATCAATGAACTCAACTAAAAGGTACCTATTCATTATCTGAGCTCAAGCTTGGCCTCATTGCACCGGCAGAACAAAAACCTGTCTGATAATGATAACTACGAGACAGTGGATGGGGAAAAGAATTGTCCACCCTACATAGGGTGTTATGATGGGAGACGTCAGCTGCACTGCAGGTCCTAGGGCCCGAGTGTTTATCAATCACAACCTCCTGGTGCTGGAGACAATATTTCAAGCCTAAATATCAGCATCTTTTTCTTTAGTGCCTCCACAAATTGCGTTACATGCAGACATTTTGTGCTGGTTTCATTTAGGCATAAAGAATCAAGACACAAAACCCAGTGACCAACCAGGAGCTTCCTTTCTCTGTTTATTGCCTGTTTGGGAGTAAAACAGCTAACGCCATTCTTACTACCTTGTAAAATTTCTGGTAAAACAGTTTCCAGGGGAATATTTTACTTCTGCAGGGTTGGTACAGGCTTAGCAGTTACAGATTTGCTATGAGTGGATTCATCTCTATCCCTTCTGAAAGCAAAAATCTTCCAGATTTTGATGAAACATCACTGTTGTGAGCTCTCATGAATTTCTGGTGAGAATTCTGGTGCCTTTACTGTCCCTCCTTAAACCCTGTATCCTGGTGGCAAAGTGAATGTGTAAAAATCTCACCTTGATTTCTCACCTTGACTTGTTTTAAAAATTTGTAATTACATTTCTGGCTGTCACAGTTGAAGAAAAAAAAAATAAATTAAGTGAAACCAGGACATCCTGACAATCCTCTGCAGATGCCTTGATTTGAAATCCTCTGCCTCAGTTTCTCCTGACAGCAGCCATTCAAGTGACACTGTTGGCTGTACAGAGCATTTTGTGGGTCAGAGAGGGAAGAATCGGGACTTGCTTGTCCTTCATGGGGAGCTTTGCATGCAGCTTCTGATATTTCTCCAGCCTGCATCATCCTTCAAAGTCCCCTTGCTCTTTCCATCTGTGATGCCCTCTTGTCCTGTCCTCTTATGCAGACACTGCTAGTCTCCTGCCTTCAGTTAGTCTGTTCTCTCTGGTCAAACCCCACATATCGGCATGCCCAATGTCTCCAGAAAAAAAAAAAATCATCAAAACAAACCAAAACCCAGCTTCCTGAGTTATTTGAAACCATCCACATCCCAGCTGGATCCCCCCATGCCACCACCTGCCCATATGTCTTGGCCACTGAGGATGCAGGTGAAATAAGAGATGACTTTGCACTGGTCCAGAGGTGAGCATCAGTGAAGACATTCTCGCAGACACCTGGATAAAGTAATATTGTCCCGCATCCTCATGCTTTTTTCTGGCTGCAGGAGGGGTGTTGACCCTCCACAGGATGCTCACTGAGGTTACAGACACACTGCCATGAAGTTACTTAGACCACACTAGGGCTAAAGTCCTGTTTTTGTCAAT
Source organism: Merops nubicus (assembly GCF_000691845.1). NCBI lineage: Eukaryota > Metazoa > Chordata > Aves > Coraciiformes > Meropidae > Merops > Merops nubicus. Next base: position 65,250 of record NW_008622457.1, on the reverse strand, counting down.
TCATGTGAAGACAGATATTTGTGTTGGAGAGAGCACAGTGTAAAGTCATTTAGACAATAAAGGAGTGACAGGATTTCCACAGGAGAAGAGATTAACCAAAGTGGGATTATTTTGTTCTGAGAGAAGATGATTAAGAGGTGGCATGATTGAAGTATTTAAACTGGCTCAGGGTTATTATCAAATTAAGCTGTAGTGGAGATTGCTGGGCAGCCATCACTCAAGGGCAGAGCAGAGGGCTTTGCTGCAGCCTCTCTCATTGCAGAGGGCATGGGTTTGGCTGATCCAGGAGGAGAGCCATGGATGGAGAATGTAGATGTGTGCTACCAGATAAAGGTTTGGGTGGGCTGGAGAGCTGCCCATTGCTTACAGATAATCTTAACCTTGGCACCATCCTTGTTTGAGCATCAGGATTCAACGTGCAGATTCACTTAGGATTCACTTAGGACTCTCTGGCATGCCCACCGTGCCAAAGTCATGCCACTCCTCCATAACCTTCAGACCAGATTGAGTTCTAATTCTTTTGGACAAACAAGCTCTAATTGCTTTGTAGAGGGTTAACCGAGGGCCTTCCTGTCATCTCTGTCTAAAATTTTTGTTCTGGATCACAATCAGATTTCAGTCTCATACCAAAGTTTCAGCACCTATAATTGCAAAATTGGCTCTTCAGACCTTGATGAGCCACAAATTCCTCTATAGTTTCACCTTGTTTCATGTGCTCCTGTTAAGAAGCTCTCTCTCATCTGCATCATTTTCATGTCGAGTGCAGCACTTCTCAGATTTCTTCAATAGGACTCCAAAATTATTCTCCTCTTCCCAACTAAAGAGAGTTAAGCCATCAAGTAATTCAAGCCCTACTATTGTCTGTGCAGAGGCTACTCTTTAGCCTCTTTTGGCCAGCCTCTGTTTTCAATCTTCTCTAGCTGTTTATCACATTTCCAGAGAATTTCAGCTCTGACTGCTGCAGAGGCTTCAAACCACTCCTTCCCATCTTCAGAGTTACCCTTTCATTTCAGACCTATTTGGCATACAATAATCTTGCACTACTAAAGCTGTTCCCAAGCTGTCTTCTGGGAATAAGACACAAGTTCAAGTCTCACAGCTCCTGCATCACAGGAGATGTTCACAACTGCTCTCGTCCTCTTCTGTATGGAGAATTCTGGCCTTAGAGGTTGAACCTCCAATATTCTGGCTACACAGCAGCTCACATAAATCCATACTTCTTCCCTAGGTTGTCTGAAGGAAACCCTATTTCATTCTATTATCTATGCCAAGGTAATTTTGAATTTATTTTGGCCTCACTTGCACAGGTAGATTGGCTCCTCTAGGCCAGGTTACCCCCACTCCTTTCTGCCCTTCCATCACTCAGGAAGGAGATGCTGCTGCAGCAGACTGCAAAGTGCCTTTCTCATACCTGTACCATGCTGCATGTCAACAAAGCAACTGTTGGCTGCTGATGGATGAAGGAGAGGAGCAGAACAGAAGCAATGCTGTGAGCATTTCCCTGGAACTGACCTCAGTCCTTCTTTGGTGAGGAACATGATGCAAGACTGACCTACAAACCGGGTATGGCCGAGAATCCCACGTGGGCCATTTTTGTCTCTCTCTGCAGTAATGCCTAGGGTAGGTCAGAAGAATCCCACCCCAGAGGTGCTTTTGTCTCCCCATACACTCACAGACTGTCTAGACAACTAGTCTTCGGGTGGTAGCCATGCTGCCACCTCAACAGTGCCAGCCCAGCTTCATCCATGGGCTCAGACTGCAGCAGGTTTGTGCCGTCTTCCCACACGCACACCACCCCTGCCTGTGATCACAGGTCCCGAAACACCTTTGGGCTTTGCCCAAGGATGGCAGCAGCCTAAAAAAAAAGCAAAAAACTAAGAAGCTTTCTTCTTGATTGACAGTAGTGTTTTCTTCATGAAAGCATGAGCAGAGGGGATAAACTCCAAGAGACTCACCTCTTTGCACAGGAGCAGTCTCCAAGCTGCCTTCTGCTGTGTGCAGAGAGATCAGGCCTGGTGCCTGGGAGGATGGGTAAACAGCTCATCAGAGCTCGTCAACATCTTCACAGCCTATCTGGGAAACACTGTATGAATGCTTAAAAAGGGCACCGGAGCACAAAACCCGGCTCTGCCCTGTCGGGCTGGCAACAAAAACAATTAACTGGCAGAGGTGGGAACAGGGACTTTGGGCTCTGCTTATACAGCTGATTAGGGGATTGTCTGTCAGTCTTGGCCTCTCCTCGAAGCAATCCTCCAGCCGCAGTCACGAGCCAGAGAGGAGAACAGCCCTGAAAGGCCAAGGCTTGGCATCTCTCTGCAAGGCTGTAGAGTTCCCACTGGCTCTCCAGCTCCACGGGAGGGACTGGCCGGTGCATTGGCATGCTCGGATCTGCCAGGAAGGAGCTACCAAGGGTGTGGTGTTTTTGCACTTCTTTCCACAAAATTGTCTTCTTTCCTGCCAGGACACTCATTCCACTTCTTTTCAGTCTCACTTTTATCATTATCCTTCTGGAGCTTCACCCTCCTGGGATCAGGAACTACTCAGAGCCAGCTTTCTCCTCTGCCCCATGCCCCAGCACAGTCTTCTTCTCACCAGGACCACACCAGAGGGACATCGAGTCCCTCAGTGCCTTCAATGTGTCTCTGCCCTTCCTCTGCATCAGACAGAAGCTACTGTGGGGGCAGCTGTTCCTAATGGATGTGCACTGAAGCCATCCTCATAAAGGTCACTAATAACTCTGCATTAACATCCTCCTGTCACTGCCCTGTCTGCCATTGATGAGCTTGGACACAGATGCATGTCCAAGCTTTGGAGTCACCCAGGTCTGACCTCATCAAATGAGGGTCTGGCAAGGAAAGGATGCACAAGCTGAGGGAGCAATGACCCCCTGCAAGATGTTTGGCACAGGTCTGTGTTTGTAGATGCTTTGGGAGCACGTGGACGTGCAGGTGGACAGACAGAGGCGTGCAGTGCAGATGCAGGGCCAGCACAGCACGGCTGCCTCTCAGATCTGCAGGCGGGAAGGAGAGAAGGCAAAGCTCAGCCATTTTCCAAAGCCCTGGAGGCTGTGCCTGGGCTTATGAAACCATAGCTGGTGCTGTCAGCCATAGGAAATCCAGGAGCATCACCTCAGAGGTGTGCTGCCACCTCCCTTCATGTGCAAATCTGGTCCCATTTACCACCCAGCAAAAGCACAGCCAGCCCTCTCCTGATTGAGCCCCCAGCACTCCAGTCTGCCACAACCTTTAGGGAAAGGATCCCAACTCAGTCTACCTGTTCTGCCAGGAGCTCCTCTGCCTGTTGTCCCTCTTCATGGCACTTCCAGTTCTAGGATCACTCAAGTGTAGAAGGAGCTGGATATCCTTTTGTATTGGGATTCTCATCTTGGGGGTGGTCCTGGCCTCTTCCCTTGGTGGATGGGAGAGCTGTTTGCCAAGAAGATGCTGGCCTGAGGGCTTACTTGAGTGAGGGTCTTTTACCATCCTCTGCTGCAGTTTGGTCTGAGTGGCTGCTGTGATCCATTTTTAGCCCCAAATAAACTTTCTCTCACCATCTCCAGGGTGAAAATATCTGGGGCCTACTGGCAGTTTACTCCACAAGTCATTCAGTTCTCATGGGTAAGTGGAAACATACTCCAGCAATTTCCAAAATCCCAAAGGACGTGGGCAATGCTGAGGCCTTCTTGTGCCATGTCCTTTTTTCTGTACAGTGAAGGCTTTTGGGAGCCAGAGCAAACAATTTCCAAAGCAAGGAGCTCAGCAGAGAGCACAAACACTAGAAACACCCAGTGTCTTTGGGGCTACCTTCCTAGGCAGGGCTGAAGACAGCTTCCCAGAGAGCTGGCATGTAAAAAGCTTCACTCCTTGGATTGTCAGTCTTCTTCTAGCATCACATTGGTGTTCTTTGGGAGCTGGATCAATACTGAGTACTACAAGTTTGACAGCCTGTGGTTTCAGGAAAACACAAAGCCTCATTCTGGAGCAGTGGGAAGATCTCAACATTAAGATCAATCAGCAAGAGGACATCCTCTAGAAATCTCAAAAGGCCACTGCCTGCTGAGTCTGTGCTGGTATCTCTGGCCACAAGCATTTGGCTGGACTGGTGGGATGGGAAAGCAACATCTTTACCCAGATAAAATGGAGGCAGGACTAAATCACAGAGAAGAAATGGGGTGAGAGTGAGAAAGAAAGATCTTATGAGATGAGCACAAGGGTGTTGTGACCAAGGAAAACCCAAGGAAGAAATGGGATAAAGAAACTGCTGGAAGGGTCACTACACTACAGGGGATCAGGGAAGGTATAATCCACCAAGAAGGACTTTCTTTTTTTAAGAGATAGGGAGGAGAACAGTCCCAGCCCTGGGGTAACTTCATAACACCCTGCTAGGTGAGGAACTGGCAGAGGCATTGGCACAAGCATCAGTGTGCTTGTGCACAAGGAGACCCAGGGATGCTACCAAGAAGCAGGGACAGCCCAGGGATAAGATGAGAACAAGGGTTCATCAGGACCAGGGGATACCGTAAGCAAGGAATGGAAGGAAGGAAAGACCCCAGGGCCTATGGGAGTGAGGGCTGGTGGGGAGAAGCCTAAGGGGGAGTACCACAGTTCACTCAAATCCTCCTGGAGGATGGAGGAGGAAGGGCTGCCCTTGGAGACACAGACCTTTCTTGTTCCCCTTCCCCCACTTGACATTTGGAGTGTGAATGTCTCCGTGTTTGGTGCTCGTGGATATCATTTCTCCTGGAAGGAGGAGGTGGTGCCGACAGCAACAGCCACAGGGACGCAGCTTTCCTCTAATGAACTAGAAAATAGTTTCCCTTTAATACTGATTATCCTGGAAGCCAGCTGAAGTGAATGTGATTTACATAAAGATGAACCTGCTCGGCACAGTCTTCCTCAACAGTGTTGGGTGGCTCAGCAGCAGCACCATGAGCTGGGCCTCAGCTGGGATGCTCTGCAGCATCCTGGTGCTGGCTGCTCTGCCAGGGACCTCTTCTTCCCAACAGGCAGGCGAGAGCTGTACCCCACTCCAGCAGCTCTGTCTGCCTCTGCAAGCACTTGGAGCCCCCCCCCCAGCTGCTAACTCACCCCACCTCAGCCTGGCTCCTTGCTGTGATGAGTTACTGGGTGCTGCTGCCACCCATCTGCCATCCCCAGCAGGGCCTCTGACTGCAGAAGGCAAATTTGCAGCCGTTCAAGAGATTAGGCTGGGGAAAAAAAAAAAAAAAAAAAGGCAAAAAAAGCAAAAAAACATCTCCCTCCATGAACACTAGTGCCAGCACAGGGGAGGGAGTAGGAACGACAAGTTCAGCAGCAGCCTGTCTTACACTATAAGCTGAGTCCATTACAAGTCACTCACTAGAGACCAAAATTTGAAAAGGGTAGAGATCCTCAGCTATTTTCCTTCCAGCCTCACCCATGTTCCAGTCGCAGCCAGACTTCTATCACAGATATTCCATAATAGTTACCTGTTTGCACTGGAAATCACCTCCCTTGGATGATAGGCACACCAAAGAGGTGGTTCGGCTTCCTCTCTGCCAGCCTTTTCCTACACCTTCCTGTTGCTGCTCCTTCGCCCTGCACAGCTCCACAGCACAAGCAGTGAATGTGTGGCAGCCTCTGTGCCATCCTGCCAGTCTGAACTCAATTTTCCCAGGCTGCTTGCACAGTGAGCGTCTGCACAGCAGTGCCCTTATGCATTCCTGAGTTCTGTAAGCTTCTGCACCTGAAGAAATAGCTTCAGGTGCATCAAGTTGTCAGAGTCAGGGTTGGGCCAGTCACTAGAGGAGTGACAGATGCTTTCTATTAATGCCTCTCCCTTCCCAAACAGGAAGAGAAAGGGAATAAAGGAGAGAGACTTATGGGTTGGAAAGTAAAACTAAAAAAGGCTTTAAAGAAAATAATAATAAAATTAAATATATACAAAGCCCATATTGAACCAAATCACCCTGATGGCATTAACATCACTGTCACCACTGATGCTGTGGGGCAGGCACTGGGGAAGTCCCTGACTGGACTCAGTGGCAGATGGGAATTGGATTCAGGAGCTGGGTTCTGGAGCTGGATTCAGGAACACGCAGATTGTGACTGAAAGCAAAACAGACAGAGTCCTCCTCAGACACCCATCATTGAAGAAGAGGCCTGACCCTCATGATCCCTCAGCTTTATACTGAATGTGGCGTATATGGGATGAAATCCCTTGTTGGTCAATTTTAGGGTGCCCTGTCTGGCTGCTCCTCCCCACAGGGGTCACTTCTTGCTTTCTGCACCTCAAAGTGGGGCACAAAATTTAGCAGTGACCTTGGTCTGCAGAGGAGCAAGTCCAAGCAAGAGCCTTTCTGCACACCCCAACCCTTGGTGGTAACTCTAAACACGGAGCATTGTCATTGCTAGAAGCAGACCCTGTCTGCAAAAATCTGTCAGTAATTTCAGAACGCGCAGTTGGTTAGAAGAGACTGAGCTGAAAACCAAAACCACTGCCCAGAACTGGCTGTGTTCTAGCTCAAACCAGGACCCGAGCAGTGAATTTGACACTCTCCAAAATGCAGGCCAGCGATCCTGCACTGTGCATGTGAGTGCTTGCTTGCAGCCAGGGTGGAGATGGCTGCAGGCTCACAGAACTTGGACGGGTTGCCCACGAAGGAGAGGCCTGGGCACGTAATTCCTGCGTGCTCACGTTTGTGTTTGTACTCACCGCTGTGTTGGCACGCACACGAGTGGCCAATGTGTTACTCCCTCTGGCCCTGCCATGCACAGAGTACATGCCAATGTGCACGGACACGCCATGCTTGCACCACAGGGGACAAACCCAAAGGGGGAGGGATGTACACATGAGCTCTTCAAATGAGGAGGAGCTCAGTCTGGCTGCCTGGATGTGCAGCACGTGCCCACAGACAACCAGCACACGCCAGGGGCAAACCACCAGCCCACCCTGGCCTGGAGGTGTTGAGGGGGGACAGTGCAGGTGCCAGGGGATTCAGCGCTCCCCGCCGCCGTGCCATGCGCCTCGGTCAGCAGTTCTGGCTTCCCCTCAGATAGATTATGTTGTAGACTAATAACCACATAAAATATTCAGGAGCTTACTGCTCTGCCAGAGGCACTGCAGAGAGGAGCGTGCCAGGAGATGGATGGATCATGGGCCTGGGAAGCTCGCTCTGCGCCGAGAGCTTGCGGGGGTGGCTTGGGAGCATGTGGCTTTTAGGAAGGGGATTTATTCTCTGAGTAGCAGCCCAGTCCTTCACCGATAGGTGTTTCTGCCTTGTCCCACCAGATAAAGAGCAGGGACCTAAGCAGGGAGTGCAGCCGCCCGCAATCCCACCCCTGCTCCTGGAATCTGTGTCAATGTGAAATGCACATAGAGCTCTGGTGCAAGGACAGGAAGCCTGGGAAGAGTCTGACCACTAATCGGAGACTATCTGTCCTCCAGATGGGGTCTCCAAAATGCTCTATGCTAGTCACCAGCACGATGACATCCCCTGCTAAAGCCCAGGCTTGGGACCCTCTCACTACTGGGGAATCACAAGGACCATACATGGTCTCCACCAACTTTTCTTTCTGCCAGGACCACAGATGCCTTGAGGAGCTGCCAGGGACAAGATACTACAGAGACAGATACTGTGACAGCCACAGCACAGTGCTGCTTGTAGCAGAGGTGGAAGCAGCTCCAGAGCTGAGGCACAGGCAGGAGCTCAGCACAGTGCTGGGGGCCATGTGCTCTGCACCAGAGTGCTGGAAATTGCTGCCTAGCTCAGGCAGGAGGAGAAGCCCTTGGGGGTGGTAGGACTTGTCACGCTCATGCTGCTTCTCCATAGGCTCCTCCAGAGCTGCATCCTGTCTTACTGTCTGCAGGTCACCAATTACAGGTGTCATAAAGTCTCCTGTCATCCAGGACCAGCAGCAGCTGTCACAGCTTTGGGCGCAGCTGGGCTCCCTGCCCTGAACCCTGAGCTCCCTGCAGCCCAGGACCGTGGCCTTTGACAGCAGCCGCTGCCCAGCAAGCAGTCGCAGGGCTCCCGATGGGTGGCTGGCAGGGTGGGACGAGAACCAGCACGCTGCCTGGCACAGGCTGACATGCTCAGCAGATGCTGCCGGCTGCTTTTTGGATCAGAGCTCCTTGCATCTCAGCAGCATGAGGCACCCGAGGGTGACCAAGGGGGACGGAAGCTGAGTGAAAGAACCTCCACCGCAGATTAGTGATGGGACAGAGGTAAGGGAGGGAGATTAAAAACTGGTCCCTCAGCTTGTCTCCCTCCTGCAAGGATGGTTTAAAGGGACAACTGTTTTAATGCTTGTGTCAGTTATCCTGGAAGGATTTGTTTTGGGGCAGTTTTTTTGATTTTTTTCTTGGGCCTAGAAGGAAAGTGTTAGTTTTCATATTTTCATAGTTTTCATATTGCAAAAGACCACAGGGGATGGGTGGGACACCAGCGCTCCCCAGTGTGCCTGGAGGTGGGGATGGGTGGCTGCTGTTCCCGTGGCATTTCACCCATCATGCCTGGCATCACTAGTGCCTGTGTTTGGTGTATAGGCAATCCTGCTTAGTCCCAGGATCCCAAAGGAGAACTGTGGGATGCTCTCAGCATTTCCCACACTCTGCCTGCCCCTCTCAACTCACTTTTGAGCCAGGCCAGATGAGGCTTTGCAGTGTCATAGTCATGTGTGGAGCACTTAATGGGAGGAAGGTTTGGGGGTTAAATACCTCCTGTATGATGGAGACTGACTCTTTTCTTCTCACCTCCCCTGATGACAGAAGCTCCAAGGGACACTTATCTCCACCATCCAGGCTCTTTATGCTCTCTCTCAGCCTTGCTGGTGCATTGGCGTAAACCACAGCAGATGCAGCCAAGGAGTGAAGTTGGTCAAGATCAGCCTTTATTTGTACATTGCTCTTCACATGCCTGTGCATCTCTCTCCCACAGCGCTTCCTCCAAGCGATGGAGGCTCTGCAAAGCCCCACAAAACCATCCCACCTCCCTCCGCTGCCTCACAGCTGGAGACATACCCTCTAGGTATTGTCCCTGGGGAGAGGAGGTTTCTCCAAATGGCTTTAGAGAGCCTTGGGCTGCCCTTTGCAGTGGTTGGTCTGTGTGGATCGTGGCTGGTCAAGGAGAGAGCAGTGCTGCTGCTGCCTGCACATATCTGTAACCAGACCTGTGGGGACCAGTGGGTAACAGGCAGGAAGGCCTCCCGGTGATGACATGTGCCACCTTCCTGCTAGGTTTGTCAGAACAGGTTGTCATTTGTGTCAAGGTGGCAGCTCCAGCTGAGGACCACATCTTCCTCTGTGCAGGCCTAACTGGAAAAACCCAGGATGTCTACAAAGGCCATGTGGCAGCTGACAGCAATCACAGCTTCATGGCTAGAGTCTTCTTAGGAGGAAGAGTATTTGTAATGACCCGTGCAAGGGTGAGCAGCCTGACCCACCTCAGAGCTGCCCAGTGCACTGCCAGCAAGAGGACACTGGTGGCAGGTCCCGTAGGGTATGTGGAGAGCTGGGCAAAGGGGGATCCCATGGGCTGTGGGACAGCGAGAGGATGTGGCAGCTTACTTTTGGCCTCAGGCACGCACAAACAAGCACCTTTCACCTGGAAAAGTGTGGGATGAGGAGTGCTGGGATTTGGTAAAATGTATCACCCAGCTGTGGCACTGCAGGGGGATTTTATTTTGTAAAAGGATTTATTCATAAAGCCGCAGCAGCAGCAAACCAATCCTTGTCCTACGGGCCCTGCAACGTGTGTCTAAAGTAAATTAGAACAAGGTCTGCATGCGAAGGTGATAAACAAACAAAACACTGGTCAGGAATGGGGAGGAAGAGAAAGAGTTGGAGGAAGAGAGAGAAAGGCAGAGGAAGAGGGAGAGGAGAGCCCTCTCATAATTCACAGTTCTTGAAATAAAAATAAAGCTGGAATCATGTTTTGGGTAGAAGGGAAAGCGCGTAGGAAGTGTATACTTGCCAATCTGCCAAAAAAAAAAAGTTGCTTTTTATTTTCTTAAGAAGTCAATTACGTATTTTTGTCATCCACTTTCTACTTTGAAGCGGTTGAACCTGCTTTGCTGAAACTTTCCAGAACAATTTGCCCTCAGGCTGCTGCCAGAACTGCAACACTTACACCCCAAAGATGAAAGTGGGAGAGTGCTACAGCACTGGCTTCACATATGCAGAGCATAGGCACCTGTAAACTGGTCATGTCTGCACCTCCATCTCTTGGGTCTGGGAGTCACCAGTTCATCTCATCTCTCCAACTGTGTTTTGCAGAAGAAGGGGAATTTTGAAGCTTCAGTTTGTCTTGACTCAGGTCAGACACTCATCACAGGCACACAGAGATGCTAAAATGTCAGTGTGACTCCAATGGAGTATCTCTTGCTGCATCTTCTCTTGGAAGCTCCCAGATGGGGAGGTAGGGGATTGATGGGGTTCAGATGATGGACAAGGCCAAACTGTATTCTGGCCCAAGCAAGGTGCTCAGCAGATCCTGGACAGGAAAAGTACATGGGCTTCTCAAGGTCCAGTGCTGAACTCATCATTTACAGAGGGAAATCTGAGGTCACTCAAGCCCTTTCAGCCCTATCTCAATGCCCTCACCTTTTCACCCCAAGTCCCTGACCGTCTCCCAGTATCCCTGCCTCTTGAGGAGTCATTGCAGCACTTGGGCATATGCTGGGTGGCTTTGGTTTTGGTTAACTGTTTCACTTGCTGGGTGGCACAGGGTTGAACTACGTGGGTTGTACCTCAGCTACATGGCAACTTACAGCCCTGGCAAGATGGGCAGAGTCTCAGTAAGATTTGTTCACTGTCAGACTCCTGGGCCTCCAACTCTGCTGTGCCAGTGGCCATCACTCCTGCTTGAGATGTCTTCTACTTAAAAGAAGCCATTTGCTCACTCACCTAGGAGTGAGAAAGGCATTTGAGACAGCAGGTTGCCCGAATTTAGTGGTGCCATTTCACAGCTGGCCTTCAACAGAAAATGAAGTGGTTTTTTGGTGATACTAGTTTGCAGCTTGAGCAGCAGCTTGTTTTGACTCTGCAGAACTGCTATACTAATGCAAGAGAGAGAGAAGGCTGCACACAAGAGGAAAGGTACCTTTTTGGTCCCATATGGTAGGGCTTGACCAGCATCCTACGACCCCCCCCCAGTTAGGTATGCGTGTCACCATGCTGACACCAATTCCTGCCACTGCTCCTCGCCCCATCCTGTCTGCAATATCAAATGCTGCCTATAAATTACTAATAACAAGGATATGTACCTTGGAAAACAAGCTAGTGCCTGTGGGTGGGATGGGATCAATTTTCTAACTCAATGTAAACACTGCAGCACCTTTGATATTCATGATATTCATATCCACAAGGCAGCAGCTGGGCACTAAGGTCACTAGATAGTAGCATTACAAGCAGCACATTACAAAGATGCATGGGCTTGAAACCCCCGAATGCAGATAGGAGTGACCCAGCTATGCCCAAATTGCCTAGTGTGATAACTCTATCATCCTCCCCCTTGTCCCACATGTAGCTTTAATGCTGTCTTGTACTCATGAATACAAAGATGGCTGTGTCTGGGTTGGCATGTAGAGGAGAGGTCCTGGGTGCAGAAAGAGAGCAGTGCCACAGTGGATGGCACTCATGAGCACATGGCTGGGTGCATGTCCTGACCAGGCTATATGCTCTTCTTTTTTTCCTAATTTTTTTTTTTTTTTTTTTCTGGTGCTCATAAAAACCTGAAGGCTGCAGAATCATGAAGTTATTAAGGTTGGACAAGACCTGTAAGACCATCAAGTCCAACCATCACCCAACACTGGCATGACCATTCAACCATGTCCCCAAATGCCACATCTACACATCCAATTGAAACCTCCCTTGGTGCAACTTGAGCCCATTTCCTCTTGTCCTATCATTGGTAACCTTAGAGAAGAGACCAATGCCCACCTCACTCCAACCTCCTTTCAGGGAGTTGTAGAGAGCACTAAGGTGTGCCCTGAACCTCCTCTGCTGCAGACTAAGCAATCCCAGTTCCCTCAGCCGCTCCTCACAATCATGTTCCCCAGACCCCTCACCAACTTTGTTTGCCCTTCTCTGGACCCATTCCAGCACCTCAATGTCCTTCTTATCCTCTGGTGCCCAAAAACTGAACACAGTACACAAGCTGTGGCCTCACCAGTGCTGAAGGAGCAAAACAGATGAGGAAAAGGCTGTGGCCATGAGTATCATGCCAAGGAAAAGGCAGTTGTGAATGGACTTCATGTTCGCATTAATTAAGCAACTGTCTAAACTCCTAAATCCTGATTTTGAAATCGTTTGGTTGACTTGACGTGTCCAAGTCCCAGAGCTTTTAATTCAAATATAAAGCTTGATTGGCAAATTAATAAAAGGCTATGAATGAAATTAATGAAAGATTAAAGACCAACAGCTCATGCTGATATAAAAATTACCCCTCCAAAATAGGTTATGCAATAATTAGAATAAGTTACCACTATGTTAATATTAATTCTGATACAACGTTCTTTCATCGATTAGATTCACAACGGAGTTCTAAAACCTTATATACGTTTGTTGAAACTTTGCAGACACTGTTAATCACCTTTATTTTCCATTCCATAATTTTAAAAATTACTATAAAGTGAATTTTCATTAATAAATTGTATAGTTGGGCATTTGAGTTCTCCGTTTTGCCAAGCGAAATGAGATCTAAAGAGCTATTAGAGCATGGAATGGGTAATTGATTAACTAAAATGACTTGGTCAACGCGCTCTGAATCCTCTAACTAGAGCATTGTTTCGATGTCAGCCTCCACATCTCGTATCGGCTGGGAAAATTGATAAAAGGGACAATCGGAGAGAATTTTTGCCTGGGTTTCGTTAACAAAGCCCTCAGCCAAGCAGCCTATAGAGTTTTGCATTTAGGCTTTGAGAATTCATGTCTCCGGTGTACAGTCGTGGGTTCATAGCCTGTTTCAGAAAAAAAATAAGAGGAACTTATTACTTGGTGCGCTGGGATTGTGGAGAAGGGCTGCGGCAGGCAGCCTATTTGCAGAGATTTAGTGTGTCACTTTAATTGGGCCGGAGGAGGTGTCAGCCCTGTGTTCAGAGGGCATGGTGAAAATGTGAAGTGATCGGATGGAAAAGAAAGGCCTTGATACTCCCACTTCCTAAATGTGACCTGGGTAGGATTGGTTGCCAAATTCAGGCTTGCTTCTGTTTTGTTTTGTTGTTGTTTTTTTTTTTTTAGTGTGGATTTTATTTCAGCCAGCCAACTAAACTGTAGATCAGCAATGTTTATCAACTGAGAATATCCCAGTATTCTAAAATAAATTTTTTCTTTAGTAATTATGTTCAGCTTTATCACTACCTGCTGTCTATGCTGCAGTGCTTTTGTTAATACACTGGAAATTTTTATGGACTGTGCAATTTATTGCAATGCTTCTCTCTCCGTCTTGTTTTTGGTGGATAATAACTAAATTCTTTTGTTTCTGATCACTTATTCTTGTTTTATAGTGTAATAAAAGATAAAAACACCCCAGTAAAAATGTGTAAATAGAGTGTCTGCAGCTGCATATAGGTGGGTTTGTTTGCTGAATGAATGCATGCCCACATCCCTGCATCCTCAGCCCACGATGAGCTTCCTCCCAGCTCCAGAGCTACCCAACCTCTGCAGCAACAGGGGAAGAAAACTACCAGCTATGTGTTTGCCCTTGATCCTCAGCTCCATCTTGGCTGATCCTGACTGCCTCAATCCACTTTGACTGGCTGAGATCTTCAAAGACCTGTCCACAAAAACAAACCAAAAAGAAACTTGTTCCTGTTGTGCATCTTCTCTTGCCAGCCCTTTGACATCCCCTGCGCATGGTCTGGGATACATGTTGAACAACATACGTCCAACCCAACTAGCCCCTGGGTCCTGCTATCCAGCTGCTTCCAAACTCCAAAGTAATGTTAAAACATCTGGTCCACGGTCTCAAGATACAGCCAAGCTCTGAACCCAACAACATAGATTGCTCTCATTCTCCATTTTTTGGGGATGAGGGCAGAGACTGGCAATAATGGAGAAAGCCCTCCCCCCTGCTACGTCTGCTCAAGCAAGCCCTGGCTTAGAGCTCTCCATCTCCTGTGTCAGGACCTGCCTGTTTAGACTTGTGAGAGAAGACCAGAAACCTGTTGCGTAGGGCAGCACAATCATCTCCCTGCACATTACGGCTGTAAATCACATTTCAGCAGAAGATGATTTTCACCTTCCTTGTAACTAATGAAAAACCCTTTAATTCGATGTGTTGACATTAAAGCTCAGGCTGAAGATGTCTTCCCTGGAATACAAATGGCAACAGGACTCCCACTTTTCCAGATAAAGACAGTTTGAAAGGAATGGTTCATTTTTTTCTGTGGTTTTAACCTGTACGGGTTTCCTTAATAATAAAATAGCAGAACAGATGTGATTTCTCCAACAAAAATCAGATGTCCCTATTTAGCTTAGATCTGTCCCAAATGCTGCCTTGACAATACAGATGACTAAACCCCAGCCTACTGAGATGGAAGAGGCTTGGCTGGTACCATGCAGCTCCCCAGGACTTTTCCAGGACATCTACATGCCCTTCTGCTGAAACATGCTCCCTGGGCAGGCACAGAGCAGAACATTAAATTCCACCAACCATCTCCCTTTCCATGCTCTGGCATACGCCTTTCAACTGCAGAAGACCCTGCTCACCAGGATACCATCCAGCCTCTATTTTTAGCATCTGATCTCCTGGTAGACCTTCTCTTTATTGTCTGCTGGAGAGGGGAAGATGGTAGGTGGTCAGATCCCCTCTACCTATGTGAAGAAGTGAATAACAACAACATCCCGCACCCCTCAATCTCATGTGCACACCAGGGAAGTGGTTCATGGTCCTGAAGAAGGTCCCATAGGCACTTCACTGCTTATATGCTGGGGAAAAAAAACCCTGTGACATGGGATATGTTGGTGATGCCAAGGAAAATGGTAGTGTCTGGGTAGTCTTCCCCTGTTCCTCCACTCCTCCAGCCACCACATGTGAAGTGGAAGGGAATACCATGGTCTTCTCTCCACCTTTCCAAGCAGCCTACGTAATGTCACCTGCCTTCCTTCACCTTCCCTGTGCTCTGTAGCCTATGTACTACCTGATCTTCCTCCCATTCCTCATTTATCCACTCCCATTAACTGTAGTCTGAATCTGAAGTTCCCAAATTTAGTCTGCACACCAGCCCCCTTCTAGAGGACCCCATTTTATTCTATGCTCCTCCTGCCTCAGGCTCCCACAGACTCGCTGAGCATCTCTCCCGTCGTCTCCCAATGTTCTGCCACCACTGCAGAGATGAAGGCCTGCCTTTATCTTGTCAGCACATGTGAAGAGGTTTTGCTGCTTTCCTGGGGCCTCGTTCTGGAGATGCGCCCTAGAGAAGCCTCCTGGAGATGTTTCTGGTCCAGCTATGCATGAAGGCTGCAGAGATATTGAAGTTGGAAGGTAGTCACTCAGATGCAAACAGAAGCTCCATCATGGAGCTCTGCAGCATGCACATGTAGAGGGAGGTGACAAGTTCGTGTTTTGCTGAATGCAGACATTAAATGCAGATTTGTCTGAATCTTCTTGTCTTCAGGTGAGACATGGTTACCTGGCAAGCACCTGGCTGCTTGCTTCTCACCTTGTGTGAACAACTCTCATGATCACAGAAGAGTGAAGAAATCCTGCATTTTTGGAAAGGTGCTCAGGAGCGGTTGATATGAATCACTGCCAAGCATAAAGACATTTAAAATGGCCTTAGATACCTGCTAGATTAGTAAGATGAATCACAGTCGTCATGACCTCTACATGTGTCTGGCAAGTTGTTCTCTTGTTACCTAGAGAACAATCTGTTTTTCATGAACTCAAAATAACAATGTTTAGGAATACTTTTTTTTTTCCCTTCTCAAGCTTTGTGTGAGTCACTAGCATTGAAGCAAAAGAAGGAAGAATCCTCTATATAGACACACACATGGCTTGGGAACAGGGACTCCTGAACATGGAACAGTCCAGTCTCTGGGTCAAGACCAATGTCCCAGCAAAATCCCCTCCTTTACTGGGGCGACCAACTTGGCACGAGGTAAATGTTGTGAGCCTGGAGTCCCCACTGCCAGCCCCTCATTTTGTGCATTTCTTCATCCCCAGATTATCTCCTGTGCTTCCTCCTGTCATCTCATTTGCCTCTCTGAGAAGTTTCTGGCTTGCATCCCATGGTAAACTCGCTGGCTGCTGCCAGCCCTCTGCCAAAGCTTTCCTCTCAAATCTGGAACAAGAGCAGGTTGTAGGCTTGATATTTTTCAGTAGCTAAGCCAAACTATACAGGAAACGATATTTTTACCTTTTTCTCTGTGCCCTTTTCTTTCTTCATGTCTGTTTGCTCCTGCCTTCTTTTGCCTCACCAAAAAAAAAAAAAAAATAAATCAAAAACAAAACGAAACGTCACCAATTCAATAACTGCCTTATCAACATGTGCTTGTCCAAAATTGCTCCGAGCAACAGGGCTGCAGGGTCAAAGACTTGCCCTTAGAGACCCTTTAAAGTAAAAAGAGCAAGCTGCAGTGATCTTTTTAATGTCGAAAGCTGGGTTTTTCCTCCCCTCTTTTCACAGGCATTTACTGACAGTTCAGCTCTTCCACGGCTGTTTGTTTGCAGTGGATGTGTGCCAGCTGTAACTTAGATACAGTTAAATATTTCATGTGAAACCAGGATTGCTTCCCTTTTGTGACCACCCCACAACAGCCAGGGGCAGGGTGACTACAGATGAGATTCAACCCTCCAACTGCCGGTGTGAGTGCCGCCAGGAGCCCCTTGGGCAGCACGGAGGAAGGAGCTCACATTGCTGGGAAAGCTTTGCATCTTTTATTTTTTTAACTTTTTCACTGCAAGAACCAGAAATAAGCTGAAGGAACTGGAAAGCTGAATTTCTCTGCTTAAAGAAGTGTTTAATAGCAGCAGATGTACAAGGAGAGGGGGAGCAGCACGTAAATGGGATGGAGCAAAGCAACGCTGCGAGGTCCAGAACTGCACATCTCAAGGGTGGCTGGATCTTTGGTGCTACTTTGACCTCCAGCCACTGTCCCTGAAGGGCCCAGCTCAGCAGCCCAGACCCCAAACAATGCTCGGTGACCACAACCCCTGCCCAGTCCCACTGTACTGGTGCACCAGGCACTTCCAGGCAGTGCACAGCATCCTGGGCTGTGCACCCCACTGCACGGCACCAGAGTGCTGTGGAGAAACCTCACAGTCCCTCCAGATCCCTTGTGCCTCCTCACTTTCTCCCGCAAAGAGGACCCGGTTTATCACCCTGAGAGCTTCTTCCCCCCTGCTAATGAGGGAAAGGGACAGATTCTGACATGCTACCATTCCTGGCCCCAGGACTGAGCTGGCGTTTTCATCAGGACATCTCTGCGAAGCACAGTGCCAGGGAAGTGGCACCGAAGGAGCCTTGCAGCATCACCTACCCAGTGTCACATACCTGTGGGGCTGGGGGAGCCCTGTGCTGGCAGAGCTCACACCATGAGGTGCAGCTACAGAAATACTCCTTATTAATACAGAAATTTATGCTGCCTATAAAATACATTCACAGTGACATATTTAGTAACCTAATTAATACTCAGCGACAGACATTTTAGTGTAACTAATTCCAGTCTGTATGCTCCCTTTATAGTGATATAAATGGATTTATGTTGTGCTATTGATCTCTGTGGCCACAGGATTTCACAGCACACCCCTCCATCCATCCCTGCTACCCCTGGAAGGCCCACAGGCTTCAAATCCCCCTGCAGGTTATTTGTCCCTGGGGTGGAGCATGATGGAGAAAGGGGAGCTCCAGTAAAAAGGAGAAGAGGGGGTGTGGGCTGTGGGTTGGTTTGGCGATGGGATGTGATGGCTCCAGCCCCTTGTTCTCTCCTTTTCAGAGTCAGCTCCAGCCCACAGGTCTCCAGGCTCTCAAACAGTGTCATGTGATGGTGGGAGCCTTGTCTGGAACCATCACCCAAGCAGAGCCTTTCCACAGCTGCAGTGATGGGGGCCACAATGCCTGCTTCTAGCTCCATGGCAGTGTTGCCACGGAAACCAACACTGCTAGTTCTTTCTGATCTCCAAACCCAGCCCATGGCATCAGTGTGTCCACCATCAGTGCCTGGGGGGAGAGTCCCCCAACAGCAGCTGATGGGGGACAGTTCCTGCCCCTTTTCATGCTACAACCCCGTGTCTACCCACAGCAGAGACCACCCTAGCCCTGAGTATGTGCATGGCATCCCTGCTCTCACATGCTTGCAGGTTTCCAAGGCTTCCCAGCAATCCACACAGGATACCTTGGCATGGTGTCACATCACACCTCTGCTCCTTTCCCTAAAAAACACCTCCATGGCAGACACAGAATCATAGAACCGTTTTGGTTGGAAAAGACCTTTAAGTTCATTGAGCCCAACTGCTAACCCAGCACTGACAGGTCACCACTAAACTATGTCACTCAGCACCACATCTCCAGGGCTTTTTAATCCCTCCAGGGATGGGGCTTCCACTGCCCTGGGAAGCCTGTGCCATGGCTTGGCAACCCTCATGCAGAAGAAATTGTTCCTCAAGTCCAACCTAAACCTTCCCTGATGCAACTTAAGACCATTTCCTCTTGTCCTATTGTGTGTTCCTTGGAAGAGCCCAAACCCTCACCTGGCTCCAGCCTCATGTCAGGGAGCTGTGGAGAGCCAGAAGGTCTCCCCTGAGCCTCCTTTGCTCCAGGCTCAGCACCCCCAGGTCCCTCAGCTGCTCCTCACCACACTTGGGCTCTAGACCCTTCCCCAACTACGTTGCCCTTCTCTGGGCATGTTCCAGCACCTCAGTGATGAGGGACTCAAAAGTAAACCCAGGATTTGAGGTGTGGCATCACCATCATCTCCTAGAGTCTACAGAACAGCCCCTTGCCCTGCTCCATTTTCTCAAGACAACTTCAGCTGCTTGGGCAGGTAGATGGACTAACAGCAGAGACCAAATACCCATGAGTGCTTTTCTGGAAGCGGTACTGGTAGCAGGGTCTGGAGGTGGGAGAAGAGACACCAGAGCTCATTGGAGGAATGGCAAGGGAAAGGTAAATGTAGTGTGCTGGTTTATGGTGGAAGGAGAGGAGGATGGCTGTGGTGCTGGCTCTGGGCAGAGAGGCATCAAGAGCCAGTGCCAGGGACAGCTGAGTGTTGGAAGGGGATATACACTGCAGTGAGGTGGCTTTAAGCAGAGCAGTTCCTCTCTGCCTCCCTACTTTCCTACATCCAAAGGCTGCATTTTCATTATTCATCCCCCTTCAGGGGAACTATCTCATAATAATAAAAATGTCAGAAGGAATACACAAATACATACATACAGTAAATGAGGGGTTGTCACAACGCAGAGAGAGATGAGGTGATTTATGGGCCCCTGGGCTGCCACCTTGGTTCCCCTCCTGGTCTGGCAGTGGTCCCTTGCCCCAAACTCAGGAGGTTGTGTGCAGGGAGGTCAGGGGAGATGTCCTTGGTGGTCCTGTGTGACCTGCCCTAGACTAGATGGTCCTGGTCTGGCAGGGGGGTTGGACTCAATCTCTGGAGGTCCATTCCAAGCCCTAACATTCTGTGATACTGTGATTCCTCAGCCCTGAGGCTGGCTCCTGGGTAACTGGTACATGCGTATCTTCAGCTTCCTGCATTTGTCATCTGAAGCTCCTGCTTAGCTGCACAGGGCTCTGCTGCAACCCAATGCCTTTGGTGACCCTTTCTCCATTGCTCTTTCTTTCTGGCCCAAGCCTAGGTTGTGATACAAACTGCCCAGGCTACAGCAAAGCTGTTCTGTAAACCCAGCAATGATGCATGGAGGTGTCCCCCTCGGTGAAGGCAGCTCAGTGTGAGCACAGCTTTGGGACTGCCAAAATTTGCTTCAGCATTGGCCCACAAAGCTCTTGCTGTACATAAACGTGCCCGAGGTCATCATGTCCTAACGCAGAAAAGCAAAGCCAGTTTGATTCTCTGGAGACTTTCAAAACCTACCTGGAGGTTTTCCTGGGCAATCTGCTCTGGGTGACCCTGCTCTACCGGAGGGGTTAGACAAGGTGATCTCAAAGGGTCCCTTCCAACCCCTACAATGCTGGGATTCTGTGATAAAGGCTGGTGCTTGCTCCCTGATCTCAGCTTTGCTCCCAGCTGGAGGACATTGGGTTTTCTCATTTTGCAAAGCTCGGCTTTCAGCTGTGATGCTGAAAAAGCTGGTTGACAGTCAGTCCTAGAAGTTGGGTGCAGCAGAGAGGCTGGACACCAAGAAGGGCTACGTTCACTGGCCACATGCCTTACAGGAGAAACTTATGCCCTCCACTCCCAGGGTTGGTGGCATGAAGAAGACACCACACACATGCATGTGGAACTGTGTTGGGGTTGCTGAGCGCTTTCTGCCCAATCAGCTGGCTGTTCCTGCGTCCTGGCAAGTAACGCAGCATCTCAAAGGACCATGCCATTGGAAAAGCAGCATGAAAGAGCTGGGATTAGTTCTTTGCCTAGGCATCACTGTGTGTATCTGCAAGGATGCATGGAGTGCCTGGCCATACATGAATCCCATGTTGGGGTGTGTGTCTGTTCTGCATCCTCAGGCAAGTTATGATGTATGTACACGTTGGTACGTGTACCTCATGGCCAGGCACATGTGTGCATGTGCATGACCAAGGGCAGGGATGTGGCAGCTCCTCAGAGAGGGGATTTGCTGAGGATCTCCCTGTTGGAGGCCGTCTCTTTCCTGGTGAATAACAACCTCTTCACCCAGAGCCGGGCACACGCAGAGTTAACGCTGAGAGCACGTGTTTCTGATAAACCAGTTGATTCATCAGAACTGTCACCCACTAATCGCTGGGCGAACTGGAGCACTTGTGCTTCCCGCGGAGCTGCGGCACTCGTGTCGTGCTCCTAGTGCACATTTGAAATGTAGCACCACGCTAGAAAACCTGGGGAAGCCCAGGGGCAGGGTGAGCCGCAAAGAAACAGCACACGCCTGCACATCTGGCCAGCTGCAGCAGCCCGCTCACTCCAGGGTGGAAGGCAGTGCCCATGGGGAAGAGAAAAGCAAGGAGCTCTCACAAGCAGTGGTCATGAGTTCCTGAAGACAAGGCAGTAGATATTGCAAAGTTACTTACAATAAGGATCTTGAGAGTTCTTATGTTAGGTTTCTAAGTGGCTTTGGCTGCAAATCTGGTCGTCCCCATCAGGCAAAGATCACCCTTTCTCTACTCCAGTGGTGATGGAGGCAACCAGGCACTTAAGAAGACGCCACAGCATCCTTCATCCCAAGGAGGCACTGGATGCCCTCCCTGTAAAAAGTGGCATGCTCCCTCCAATGCGGCTGGCACCTCCATGCAGACTGAAAAGAAGGACATCACCACTCCTGCATCCAGTTCTTCCTGGTCTGCGGTGGCTGCAGGAGGCCTCCTCACTCCTCTGGCCATGGGGCACCTTACTGGATTCAGGCCCACCAGTATTCCTCTGTTCACCACGGCAGCCCTGGGCTGAGTCACAAGGTCTCCTGTCCAGAACAAGACCTTGCTAAACAATGGCACACGTGTGCTTGTAGTTCTAGAGGGACTCACCATGACAACAGAGGACTCACCATCCACCATGCAGAGGGGTGCAGCTGCTCCCTCAAAGAACTTTAATACCCAGAAGCCCTGGGAAAGAGGGAAACCTTATGTGGCATTTGGCATGGGTTTTAGCTTTCAAGCAATGCCATGGGCAGAGGTGGATCCCATGGATATCACAGAAGAGCATGTTTTCATCTACAGGCCATCAGCTCTGGTTACCAGCAGATATTCACAAAAATGAGCTTTTGCCAGTGTGGGAGAAGAGGGAAGCTGCTAGTCCTCTTCCTAAAGCAGATTGCTTGTACCCGAGTGCATGGTATGTCAAAGTCAGAGGAAAAAATTCTTTGCCAAGCAAACCCTCAAGTGCATCTGAGGTCCTTCCTGCTAAATCAATATTGGCAAGGCCTGCTGCTCTCCACGTGGGATGGCAAGAGAGAAAATCAGCCGAAGAGCTGATTTTCCTCTAATATTATTTTGGATGTCATCTGTTCCTCAAAACAAATATTTCCCAATTTGAGGTTTCTGGGAGATCTTCAGTTATATTGTGACCAGAAGTCCTGCCAGAAAGGGCATTTGGCATTTCCTTTGCCAAGCTTTTCCTTATTTCTTGAGTAATATTTCATTGTATTTTCAGGCCCTTCAGAAGTATAAGGCTTTGTTTTATCACTGTCTTCAGTTTCAACATCTCTGCTGAAAAGCACTCTTGTATCAGATTGACCATGCATCTACCTGATCCCTGTTTTCAGGCAAAACATATGGGCTGGCACTTTCTGCTGAGAAAGTGCATTTGCTTGGTCTGAGCACTCTTTGCCAGACTTCGGCAGCTTGTTTCAGTAGATGCCATGGAGAAGTTTCTCAGTAGCTGCATCAGTCTCCCATTCCCAGCTCAGCATTTGTGTAGAGACCTGGCCAAAGAATAATTCTTAATCAAGTATGTTTCATAATGCAGCTGCTAGTGCGATTCTGCTGGTTCTGTTGGTGCTGTCTCAATGCATTTAGGGAGGAGCAACTGCAGACTGATCTTCTCAATCTTCAGGCAGCTTTCTGCATGGCTTTGTGTGAGCAAGAGTGCTTGCACGGAGACTTCAAACCACACCTTTGAGGTGGCCTATAAGGGCTCCAGGCCAAAGGCTTCTCCCAACTGATTTTTTTTCCTCCTGGGATCTCTACTTCCAGCAATGTAAACACCATAAAGACCTCTGAAACAGAAAATCTGGAAATTGTTTACAATTATTCAATCTGAGTGACAGTGCAGAGCCACACAGTCATGGGAATATACTTGGTGAGATTCTGTCTAGACTACAAGAGGATTAATGGCAGGGGGGGATTTTCTTTGTCTTAGTGATTTTTGGACAACTGCAGTCAATTCAGTAAGCCTGGATAATTGCCGTGTGTGGCTCTTCCCCAGATCCTATTAACAGCAGTAATTTTGGCCATTTCTAGAAACAAACAAGGAGAAAATTAACAGTTCTGTTCCTTCTGATGCTGCCGCTGGAGCATCAGCAGGTTTTTGCGGCTGTCACGTCTGCAGGCAAGAGGTGGGCTGTTTTTGTGGTGGGTGTGCATTGATACCCTCCCTGCTTGCTCGTGGTGGTTGCTTCTCCCTCTTGACAACACAGACACTGCAGAAAACTTTTTGCAGCCAACACAAGCCTTCAAAAATGCACACGTACCTTTGTTGCTAGCGACTACAGGGCTTGTAATAAACTGTCTTCCCAACGTGCTTTTTTGTTTGAAGCTTCCTGGTCACAGGCTTTTAGGCACAAAAAAGCAAGTATAAATGATTCACAGAAGTTTTAATAAATCCTGATGGAGTCTTTTAGACTGATAGATCGTCAGAGGTTATGACTATGTCTTGTAACTCATATAATATGCTTTATTACCATGCTTACAGTTATGTATAAAAAGTGTGCAACACATTTATAGAATCATAGACTGGTTTGGGTTAGAAGTTACTTTTAAAGGTTATCTGGTTCAACCCACCCTCCACTAAGCAGGGACATCTGCAACTAGAGTAGATTGCCCAGGGCCCCATCCAACCTCACCTTGAATGGCTCCAGGGTTGGGGCTTCTGCCACCTCTCTGGGCCAGGGGCTCACCACCCTCAGAGTGAAAAATGTGTTCTTTCTATCCAGTTTAAATCTCCCCCTTAGTTTAAAGCCATCACCCCTTGTCATGTCCCAACAGACCCTGCTCAAAAGCCTGTCCCTGTCTTTCTGACAGGTCCCTTTAAGTACTGGAAGGCCACCAGAAGGTATCACTGGAGTCTTCTCTCACCATAGACAAAATTTTAAGGGACTTGCTAGGATATGAAACCAAAGGTTTTACCCGTAATTTTTGGAAATATAAGGTCTTCTATGCATCTACCTGTCTGTTGGTCTCAGCACTCACCCTTGGTGTGCCATTGCCATGCTGCGGTTGTGCATGGCCCTGTAGGCACTGCTGTGCCCTCACCATGCGGCTGCCATCACTCCCTTTTATCAGAGGGAGAAGTGGAGCAGTGGTAAGCAGAGCCCCACACCCACTGAGCAGGAAGGTGGCTATTTATTTTTCATTTTTTTATTATTATTATTTTTTACAGTGGCCACCCTAATCTGCATTGGCTCTGCTGCCAAAGGCAGGGAGCAGCCTCCTGGGTCTGCTAGGTCAGCTCTGGGTGCTGAGCATCCTGCTAGATTTTACAGCGAGGTGAGAGGCAGCTTTTCCTTTTTAGTGTGACTAATGTCAGCATTTGGCAAAAATAGCAGCAGCGCCATTCTGGCTCCCCAGCCCGACGTCTGGAGGCTGCAACACACATTGTGCTCAGACCGTGTCTTGCCGAGAAAGAGAATTGTACGGCAGGACTAAGATATGAATTTAACTTCTATTTTTTATGCTGTGGCTCCAGCGAGAGACTGCAGCTAAAAAGCCACCCAGGTAATTAATTACCCATGTCTGTCGCCCGGTGCAGGACCAGAACGAGGGAGAAAACAAGGCAGAGAGCACTGCGTTCCCCACAGATAGGAAAAATGGACTGATGTACACTTCTGCTGACATGCTCCAGCATCAGAGGCTTTTTGTTCTTGTAGGAAACAGCTAGGCAATAAAAGGGAAAAGAAGGAAGTCTTATAAAGGCTCCACAGGCTCCTCATCTCCCAGGTCCCCTGGGCTACCGATGCTGGTGCTTCCCAGGGACTGGGGGCCCTGGTGCTGGGAGCATCCATCCAGCATTGAGGTTCTGCAATACCACCCAACCAGGGTCACAGTACTCACGCTCCTCACTGAGCAAGGATCAACTGATTGCAAACCCCGGTCAGCGCTGCTGGGGGGAGGGATTCCGAGAAAAACACTTCAAAAGAGGTAAAACAGAGCCAGAGACTCCAGCTATGACACAGGAGATGTTTCTTCATTTTGCAGATTCATTCCATAAACTTAGCAGGTTCTTCTGCTAAAGCACGTAAAGTTTGCATATTTTTCCGACTACAAACATGGTTTCTGGTGAGCCAGCAATATAAGCTCTCTGTTTTCTTCAGGAGCAATTCACACCCCTCATGAGCATGCTGGATTACTTCTCGGGTGCTATGAACTTAGCGGGAGTTACAGCAGCCGATGTGCTTAAGCAAAATAAAACCAAGAAAAACACCAAACAGTGTAGAAGTACAAATAGTTTTTAAACTCCCAGCATCAAGTTTGCCTTACTGCAGTACATGAAGCAGCTTGGAGTGCCTGAAACCAAAGCCCCAGCCACCTCCCTCGAGGGCAGTGTGTCCATAAGGTGAGTTGAAGCAGAATTTTTCTCCTTCTCAGCCTGGGTAGCTGCTGGGCTGGCCTGATGCTCACCAGGGAGGTGATGAAAGCAAGGAGAATGGAAGATGAAAGTGTGTGACGCTGCCCATGCTAACTCAGAGACATCTGACAGCTGTTTCTTGGTTCCTTGGTGGTTTCCCAGCCATCCCCCCTCACCAGGCTGGTGCTCCCAGCATTTGCTGATGACACAAAGGACATGTTCTCCCCGAGTTTACTCACTGCCTTTGGAACGGCAAGTCTTGTTGAGTTTTTAAATAATAGCAATTTTGTATGCATTTGACTATTTCTGCCCTGTATGAGCCGATATAAACTCTGTCTCATTTATCAATTAGCATTTGTAAAGTCCTTATCACCATGGAATCAAAACACCGTAAATGGATTAAAAATAAGCAGGCTGCCTGGGGGAGTCAGTAACTTCATCTACTCCAAATTTTGTGAAACAGCATGATCTCATTGGGGTGACAGGGACATGTACAATTTTTAGACACTTCACAAAATTTGAGAAAGGAGTCACTGAAAATAATTAGAGTAATTATTCCTGAATTAAGCTGCTCTTTATTCTGGACCTCAATGTGCGTGTGGGGAGCTATTCTGGAAAAGCTATTCTGGAAGACTTTGTTCTCCAGTAGCTCTCATACTAGCTTACACTAAATAATTTTAACAACCTCCTCTACATATCAGTTCACCATTGTGGAGCCATTCACATCAACACAAAGTGCCTGTTAAGCAATGCCAACGCAGGATGCTGACGTTTCCAACCACTTCAAAGTGGAGTAACTGATTGCAGTAAAATGAAGGTAATGGTCCTGCTATCATCAGGGGAGCAGGAGACATCCCCAGCTGCTTAGTAACTTCATGTAAAGGTGAGCCATTTACTCCAAAGGTGACCAACCGTGAGCTGCATGGATGTTTCAATAGAGGAAAGCAGAAATGAGCATCAGGAAGCCCTGCTGCCAGGAGTAGCAAGTGAAACTGGTAAGGTCTGTCTTAACCCAAGCTGTGAGTACACCAGGACCACTTTACAGTTGCAGCTCAGGGAGTAAAGTCTGCAAACCAGGATGATGTTTTCTCATCTTCTCCCTTGTCACCTCTGCTGCTGGGAGCTCCTGGCATGTCCCGCCTCAGCAGGAGAGGTAGGATTGCCACACCATGATCACATGATCTCCTTGGTCCTTGGCAAGGGGTGCACAGGCAGCAAACAGTCACAGAGTTCCTGAGGGAGAGGTCATGTGCTGAGCAACAACCAGCCAACCTTTCTAATGGAAGAGTGGATTTTTGGGAGCAGTTCTGTTGCTGTGGCCACCTGGAGCATCTGGGCTGTGGCCCTCCAGTAGTATCAAGCATTAGACACCGACCCAGCAGTCAGAGTAAACAATGCATGGACAGGACTGGGCTGGATGCTCATCCTCTCCTTCATGCAAGAGTAGCTATTCTAATTTATTTTTTTTTTCCTACTTCTTACGGTCAAGCAGAGACCGAGAATTGTACAGTTGAACTCTGTCCTGGACAAGTGACCCTCCACCATAGGACACTCCTTTTCTATGCTAACAAAGTGCTACACAATGTCACCTCAAACTGTCAGCAGAAGAAAAAGCACGAGAATGTATACAGGACACATTATTATTCTAAGGATGTGTTAAAATAAGAATATTCATGAGAAATCATTTGTTTATCCAAGTAGCCTTGAGCATCCATCAGTGAAGGAGTGGACTCATAGTAGCCATGAGTCAATATTTATCCAATATTAGCAGAGTGGAAGTGGTCATTTTGAGCATCAAAAGAGTTGTCAAGCTTTGACTTCAGAGAAATCTGTGTGGTTCCCTGCTGTGGTTAAAAAAAAAAAAACAACCAACCAACATTTGTAAATACTGAATGTCACATCAAGGACAGAGGGCCCAGGAGCTAAGAGGCTATTCTTGTGGTGTTTACACACCGAGCATTTTCATGCTAAATTGGCTTTGGGATGCAGGTGCCAGATGAAAATCACCATGGCCGTGTGGTGCTAATTCCTTACGCAGTAAAAACCCACTGCTGGTTTAAACTTGCTTTAAAGGCGTGGACGGGTTAACTTCCTGCTGGGCCAAGAACTGTGTCCACATCAGAGTGCTCTTTAATCTCCCAGTTATCTCCCACCACGCTTGATGTCTCCATCCTCCCCTAGATGCAAGATGAGCACCGTGGGCTTGTGCTTTCTCCTCAGATGCTCAAAGGGTCTCAGGGTTGGTTTCTTTGGTTTTGGTTTGTTTTTGGTTTTTTTTTTTTTTTTGTCTTTACAGCAGGTTTGCATCAGAGCTCTGAGCATGATGACTTTGTCTTGGGTGCCCACCTCGGGATTAAACGTTTTCTGTTTTGCATCACACCATCACTAGACCCCATCATTCATCACCCAAAGCCACAGTAGAGCCAGGCTTCCTCAGAGCAGCTTTTCTTTCCTGCAAAACACAAGCAGCTACAAGGAAATCCACCCAGCTGGGGAGATGGGCACATGTCACCACCCAGAGAGCTATTTTGCAGTGGCAAAGGGGCAGGGAGAGGAGCATAGCCATGATGAGTAGGTTTTAGGCAAACAGCTGTAAGGGGGTTGTACCACAGCTGTCGTGCACCAGAGCCAGCTGGTGAGAGCACAGAAGGGCACTGGGAAATAGCCAAGAGTGCTGCAAAACCCAGTACTCCTATAAGGAAGTCTCTGCAGCTGACAGCACTGCTGCTTCCACCCCACATCTCCACAACATCCTCACCACCCCTTCTTCCAGGATCCTGGTCCACCCCCATCAGGCTGCTGCCCATGCATCCCACACTCCCTCCATCCTCAGCTGATGGGATCACTGAGACCTAAGGACCTCACACAGCAGCACAGAACTTCGCCCAGCCACCCCCTCCTCCTCCTCCTCCTGCAGCCTCAGGCTTGCAGTTCACGTTTTCTGGGTTTGCACTTCATGCCCAAGCAGGACTTCGCTCTCGGGAAACCTTTGCATTAGAAAGTGTCGCCAGAGAAGGGGCTGCAGGTCAGCCTTCTGAGGAGGAAACGCACAGAATACCTTTAGTGCGTCTCCCTCTTAATGCACGACAACCATTTCCATCTAGGTGAAAGATGAAACAAAGCAGTAATAGAGCTTCCCTGATACATACTTTTTTTGAGGAGAGATTATATGATCTTTGCTTAAACCTCAGGTCGCTCAGCAATTCTTTGAGGTATCTCAGCATCCTTCCACTTCTCCTGCCCAGAGAGAAGAGAGGGTAAGGCAAGAAAAAAAGGTCCTGCTGCAAAGCACCTCCACCCACAGCAGGAAACAACCCTTTCTGCGGTGGCGCCTGCCACATCAGTAATTTGGGTGCACAGCATTGCACCCAAGGGTGCTCACTGGGTGGAAACACTTTCAGGAGCCAGAGCAGCAGAGCAGTTAGGCTGGTAGGGAGCACAGATGGAGCCATGGGCTGCACGGAGCCATGCTGCCATCACACCAGCCAGCACTGAAGGCAGAGATGTGACAGCACAGCACGAAGCCTATGCAGAGCAACAAGGAGCCACATCTAGTCGGGGAAGGGTAGGGGATGGGGTGTACACCTCTGCTCCCTGCTCTGGGGGTTCTGCATGCAGAGCCTATGAAACCTGATGGGCTTCAAGGGGGAAATTTTGAAGCAAATCATCATCATTGACCAATTAGCACAAAGGGGCTGCTGTGCCAGGATGCAGAGCAGAGAAGTAAGGGGATGCCCGAGTTCAAAAGCTGGGGCAGCTCCTGTCAGGTGCTTGGCTGGGTACCTGCTGCCCAGTGCAAAAGGCAACAGCAACACATCCTTCCCCTTTTCCTAGAGGATAAAAAGCAGCTGATCCACACCTTTGTGAAATTTTACTCCAACAACTCACTGCAGCAGTGGCACAGCAATCTGTACCTAGAAAAAAACACCAGGAAAAGAAAGAAACCCCATCAAAGTGCTGCTGCTTTCTGCACTGCCACTGTGACCCCAGAACCACAGCTTACAGGGACACAAATCCTCTGTGAAAGGTGACCAAGCAATAGCCACCTGGCTGAGGCAGCTCTGTGCAGCCAAGCTCAGCTCTGGCAGATTGATGGAGAAACTCAAAGAGGCACCGAGACCCATACAGTCACACTAGGAGCTATGGGGAATGTTTTTTCCTCCCTTCTCACGTTCCTGATGGTTTTCATGCTGTTTCTGAGCTCTCGCTATGGAGTCCATGTTCCAGCCAGTTCTCATTTTCTTCTTCTCTCTCCTGTCACTGGAAAGCAAGAGCTGTCAGCTGAGGTGCGTGCGTGGCTGGCGTATGGAAAGAGCCTCCCTGATTCAGGCTGGGCGTGCTGGTTCTTGCTCTCCAGCCTGGCTGCACATCGCAGCTCCCAGCCTCTCTTTCTTCAGCAGGCTTTTCTCTCTCAGACTGGGCTGGAGGCTTCAATTCTCTCTTATCTGCCACAATTATCCTGGCAGACCTGATTCATCTCCACTGCCTGCAGTTCTGGTTCCTCTGGGAGAAGCATCAGGGATACTCGGTGACAAACAGCCTCCTTAAGGCAAAGTATGATTTTGAACAAAAACCAGAGTAGCACTCTGGAGGGAAAAAAAAAATAATGATCATTGAACAACCAACCACCCTTCCACCCCCCCGAAACCTAAGCAACACCACTCTGCACATTGCTGCTTTCCTTCCCAAACCAACACTGCTGGAGCTGGTGTTTCTGAGGCTCTGTGTCTACATGGGGAGGGTCTCCCTGGCAGCAAAGGTGGGCTGTGATGGGCACAGGGCCGGCAGAAGTGGCTTGCTCTGCAAGCAGGGTGCAGAGGTTCACCCAGCACCAACAAATATACTTACCAGCCCCAGGAGAAACACAGAGAGGGTGGCACGAGCTGAGAGCAAAATGGAAGTCTGCACCTTGAAGTATGAATCCACAAGCCAGTCTCCCTTCTGATAACACCTCCCTGGCAACAACCAGGGTCAATCACACACATCCAACATCAGCAAGATGTCCTTTGCAAGGACAATAGTTTTCTTGCTAGAGTTCCTCTTGCTCTGTGCTACCTTTTGCTTCTCCATCCCAGACTTAGTGTTAGAGGAGCTCTCTGGACCCAGATGAAAGAACAATTGAATAATATGCAACATTACACCTTAGGCTTCATTCATTTTCACACTTATAGGATCTGTAAAATCTAAAATGAGGTATCATCTTCAAACTGTCATCCTGCCCTGTAACAACAAATTTAAACAAAAAAGGTAAAATATTTCAAATCAAAACCTGTGAATTACCTCAAACAGTCTTATTCGGAATTTCATTCACATTTCAGGGTGCAGCTCTTCCAGTAAATTAGTAAGATAAAAGCTTGCAATATTTTCAGTGGGTTGATACAGCAGCATTTTTCATTTCAATTAGGAAGAACAGTGCAATTAGATTCCTCAGCCTCGACTGGAAAGGAAACACGTTATTTCCTCAGGGTGAAGATCTTACCAGTATTCATGAGCATTCACATCTTTGGGATCTTCTGTCAGGTTAGCCCTTAAGCAAACTGGTTGCCAGTGGAGGTTGCTGGCACTGAGGAAAGAATTTATTAATCTATTCTCCAAATAATCCCCCATGCCTCAGAAGGGAGAGGGGAATCAGACTTGTCTCAGCAATATTGTTCTTCCTTTCCCAGCTTGCTGGGTTTCCTCCTTTTAGGTCTGGCCCAGGCCTGAGGAACGTGGAGGAGCTGCTCTGAGAGGGCACACCAGTGTACCTCCTCTCCACATAAAGTACCAGATGCCTTTTCTAAGGATGACATGAATGACCATGTCTGCTCTGGGACCAGAACAACTTCTGGCAGCCAAGCATCACAGGCTGACCAGTGGTGTAGTACCTGCATGGGCAAATAAAGTTCATGAAAATGTTGGGCTTTTTTTCCTTTTAAAAATTGTTTTCCTCAGCTCTTGCCTGGGGACCCATCATGAACCTTCCCTTTTGGTTCTCATGTCCTTCTCCCACCCCATGTCACATGCAGCTGAATCCCAGCTCTGTGCCTGATCTGGATATGGGGAGCAGCAGGGATATTGACTGGCCTGTCCCCTTTTTCTCCCCAGTTCATTAGTGTATATGAAGTCCCCTGGGCAAGCTGCCAGACACACATTCTGAGATAGTAGGAGCATGGGGAGGAATCAGACACAGGTTTCTGTAAAGGGGGACAGCCATGGGCATAAGACGAAGAGCAGGTCAGAGCTTCTTTCCCAAACAAGGGGAGCACTGGTGAGCAGTGCAGCCAGGGAAGCAGACATCCAGCTACAGACAGAGCTGCAGATGGGAAAACCTTCCAGCTCATTTACTGTTTTGCTCTAAAATGTCATAGCCTATCTTTACTTGTAGTGCAACTGCATCTTGTAGGATACTTTCAAGCTGGGTCCTTTGAACTTTGCTAATCTCAAGCAGCATTTGCTTGAGAGTATTTGAACTTCTCTCAGGTCTCAGCTCAGCCAGTTTTGTGATGGTTTTGGTCATAAACAGGGTAGCGAGAAGCTTACAGAACTTGCAAGTCATAGAGAAAAATCATGATTATCAAAAAATCCCTTCTAGTTCAAGAAGTTTAGTGCCTGACAGAGTTCACAAATTTGACAATAAAGCAAAGCTTTAGATTTGAGAAGCTGTGCTAAGCTAGTCTCAAGGCTTACATTATGAAAATTAGCAGAGGAGAAGTTGCATGTGCAAGACCTGGCCTTGAACAAAGGTGTTGTGGGAGCAGGGGGAAAAAAAGTCAAGGCGTCTCATATAATGTATCAACCATGGAATTCCTTATTAAAAACAAAACAAGCACAAAAAGCCAATCTCTACATAGCTGTGGGCTGTGAAGCCAATGGCTTCTGCCATCGCATCCACATTTGCTTGGCCAGGGAAGTCACCCAGCCTCAGGTGCTGCAGGTGAGCCTGGCATCACAGAGCATGGGAAGCTCAGCCAGGGCATCCAGTGAAATGTCC
Organism: Merops nubicus; assembly: GCF_000691845.1. Taxonomy (NCBI): domain Eukaryota; kingdom Metazoa; phylum Chordata; class Aves; order Coraciiformes; family Meropidae; genus Merops; species Merops nubicus. Next base: position 32,930 of record NW_008622457.1, on the reverse strand, counting down.
ATCGCTACAGAGGAGTCAGCAGGCTGGGTGCCAAGGCACTGTAGGGCAGCCACCTGCTCCACATCAGCATGAGGAGAGCATAGTGACAAGGGTCTACAGCACCAGTTATCCTGAGGACAGGTGATTTAGGAGCTGGGGGAGAAATTTCACCCAAATCAAGACAAGGTACAGCAAGTGGCACTCAAAAAGATTGTGGGGGAAAAGGCCAGGAGGAGTGGAAGAGCAAGATGAAGTCATGGGACCTCAGCATCATCACCAAGAGGAGAGGACAGAAGGTGACAGTAGTATATGAAAAAGGCAAATATTTAGACTAAACCTTTCTCTTTGAACAGAATGTAGAGGAGAGAGACAGATCTTCTGCACAAACACTGAAATCTAAGAAATAAGACATGATAACCAGAAGTATCAAGGAGGAGGCAAAGCATTCAGGGAGCTGAACTTCCCACCTACCAACAGTTTGTAGGCTGACCACCACTTTTGAGGAAATTTACTCGTTCGGAGTTGTGACAGAAACTCTTTGAAAAATATCGATGTTCAGCACACAGTCAAGAAAAAGTCCAAACAACTGAGGTGCTGGGAAGTACCAGGTGAGGAGTTGAGAATAAAACACAGCAGCATTACACCGCTGTGTAAGCTGTGCCTCTGCAGCACTGGTGCCCTCAGCCCCATGCCAGAGGACTTGCAGAGTCCCCCACAAACAAGGGAAAACCACCCAATGGGGGTGTCACCTTAGGAGAGAAGAAAAGGGCACCACAAAGAGCAGAAAGGAGGGACTTGCCACACACCTCAGAGCTGGACACATTTCATATGACTTTAGTTTTGCAGCTTCTGATGTGTCCTGTCCCATTCCAGGCACATGGCTGCCTGCGGGAAGCAGAACACATACAGCATGTCAACCAATGTGGTATGGCTTGGCTTTAGAAGAGGCAACCAGACAACATGCTGAGGTTCCCATTTCAGGGCTGCTTTGGGACAAAGCTGATTCAGCCAGACCTTGGCTGAGACTTTGGCTCGTTTACTACAACCACCTAAAGAGGATGCGCTTGGTCCCAGAGGCAGAATTAACAACTGGGCTTGTTTCAGACTAGACAATGTACAATGTAAGGTCACAAGATTATAGTCTCAAACTTGCCAATCTCAGAATATCCAAAAAAATACATTTTTACACACCCAGAGCTCCTGGATTTGTGTTGCTGGATCCTTGCACTGCAGATTTGGGTCTGTTAAACTGTCTGAGTAGTCTCAGGCACTGGGACAGGGAGAGCTACTGGGTCAAAATGGACCATGGAAAACCACGAGCCTGCTCCTCCCATTTGTGCTGTGCCACCCAGCAGGCAGAGAGCAGCAACCTCACCATTTTCCACATTTACCCACAAAGATACACATGCAAATAGATCAGGAAGTCAAAAGTGTGCCATTTTATGATCAATTTTGATTCAATCAGGCAAGCCAAAAAAATTAAAACTAGTTCTCAGGCAAAATATGTCAGCCATAATTTCTGCCTCAGATGGTGACCATCAGGAACAAAAATCTGCTTTGCAAATGGCCTCTCCAAGCAGCCCTGGTCCAGATGCAGTTCCCATTTTCCCGTGCCTAAATAATGCTCTGGCAAGCTTTACAGGAGCGGCTCAGCAGCGCAGCTAAAGCTTTCGCAAAACATCAAAGAAACAGAACAGTAAAACCCATCAAAATTTTACTAATCAAAACTACATGTAATTGTCAAGCGAAGGCAGATAACAGAACTCGGGCAATCTCTGTGAACCCACAGCTTCACTCAGACTTAGCAATTAAGCATCAGCTCCTGCTGCCAGAGTAGCTGCGAAACCGTGGGGTAAAAGTCACAGCTCGCCAGTACCAATTAGCTGCTAATGAACATCAGCAATCCCCCTGGTGAAGGGAGCTTGAGACAAAATTAAGACCAAGATACCACCCACGCTTTGTGCCACCATCAGCTGGCTCCTCGGCTGCAAGAGGCTCCATGTCTCTGCCCTGCTGCATCCATGTGGCTTGGGAGTGACCAGGGCAAGGGAGCCCATTGGGTTAAACCCAGCTGGAGGAGAAAAAGGTTGGTTTTGAAGTGTTGCTTTTCCCAGGTCAGTCAGCTGCAGAAGGGAGGGAGCCAGCCTCTAATAATTTAAGCAGTACTGCCATTACATGTGAAATCACAGCCTTAAAGGAAGTCAGTCAATTTAAACCCATTCCTGAAGGGGAATAATTAAACACTCCAAAGATGTGGGAGAATTTTAAGCAGTCAGCAAGGATTTAAGACAACATATCATTCCTATCCAGAATAAAATTTAAAAAAAGATAAAATGTAGGCAGGCAAAGCAGCCTGTTCATTGCTGGCTGAAGGGAGCTAAGTCAAGAGAAGCCTCAGTCAATCAAAATGGGCTCACCTCGCCAGACTGAAAAGAGATTGAAGTTTTGAAGAAAAGCCTGTGGTTGCACGGTCTAGCTCAACAGTGGTGACACATAACCTGAAAGATGATGAGGAAAGTCTCAGGAACAGGAAACTCTAAGCACAGCTCCAGAAACAGGGGTCACGATCCTTAAGACAGAGGTAGAAAATCAAAAGGCTTCTAAAGTAACTGCTGCATAGGCGATGCAGGTGTCTGGTGGAAGACTCAGGAAAACCCAAGACCTATGTAGGACCACGTCCTGAAAGAAAAGTCTGCAAATGCAGCATGAAGAACCGCAGAAAAGTTGCAACAGGGTAAGGGGTGATGGTTTTAAACAAAAAGATGGACATTCAGACTGGATAGAAGGAAGAAATTTTTTATACTGAGAGTGGTGAGCCCCTGTCCCAGGTTGCCCAGAGAGGCGGTCGATGCCCCATCCCTGGAACCATTCCAAGTGAGGTTGGCCGGGGCTCTGAGCAACCTGCTGTAGTTGCAGATGTCCCTGTTCACTGCAAGGGGGTTGGATGAGATGACCTTGAAAGGTCCCTTCCACCACAAACCATTCTATGGTTCTTTGAATTTTTCCAAGTCATAAGAAAATGCTTGAGACTACTCATTTCAGCAAAATACAAAGGGAACTTCAGATCCACCATGGGCTCCCAGATGTGACAAGCCATGAGGTTGCAAAGCACAAAACATCCTCACTTATAAGTTTATCAGGACACTAATATTTAGATATTTGGAAGAAATTCTTTAGTGAGAGAATGATGAGACACTAGAACTGCTTGCCTAGAGAAGTTGTGGATGCCTCATCCCTGGAAGTATTCAAGGCCAGATTGGACAGGGCTTTTAGCAACCTGCTCTAGTGGAAGGTGTCCTTGCCTACTGCAGGGAGGTTGGAACTAGAGTTTTAAGGTTCCTTCCGACACAAACCATCCTGTGATTCTATGATTTTGTGGAAAAGAAATCTAAGTACATAGTGGAGCTACCATTACAATTTGCCAGGCATCTCTAAAGTACGCCATCTTCCAATATTTTCATTTGCCATTTTCCAAGAACTAATCAGCATGATTTTCTCATTAACCTGAGGAAAGCTCACATCTGTGGAGCAGATGCATGTTTGCAGGGGGAGGCGATGAACCAGTGAGAATGAGAGTAAAATAGTCAGCACCTTTCAGCATTTCAAATGATCCCTGTGTGCAATCAGGATTATAGAAAGATGCCTCTGTGAGCATTATTCAGTGGCAACAGCTCAATCTTAGTATTACTGTGAAGGATAAATCCAAGACTCCAAAGATAACCAAAAATTTATCTTAGCACAAGGCACTGTAACTACTATGATGCTAAGGAAGTCACAGAAAACAAGAAAATCTCTGAGAGAACTGAAACAGCTGCATGGAGTGACCAGAAAAGCAGCTCACCATGCACTGAGCATTATGTCCCAAACACGTAATGACCTAGATAGAAATGAGGAAATGGCTGGAAATACCAAAGGTTTTGTGTTTAGGGAACTTTTGCTCTTTCTGAATCTCCCAAAGTACTACAGAACTGTTAAAATTTGTGAATAAATGAGAATTCTTGGAAAAGTCATGAAGGGAAGAAATTACATTAATCTCCAGATCCCTGCAGCAGATAAAACCAAAGATCTAGCAGGATGGAAGGAAAGAGCGTGAACTCTTAAGAAAGTCAATGACTTTTCCTTCAAAGGGGTAAAAGCAATCTATTAGAAGATTGCACACACAAAAATAAACACATCAGACATTTCTTGTGGATGGGGGATGAACATCTAGCAAAAGCTAACAAAAATATCTCCAGGCATCACCCATTTCAGAATGCCTTCAGAAAGAAGGCAAAAATGAAACGGTAAAAAAGGCAGCTTTTTTACAAGCGGTCTAAGGACACAGTCCAAGACCCATCAGCATTTAGAGATTCTCCAAGAGCTTTCAAGTTTTCTGTCATATTGCAACATCTTGACCTCGGTGATCTCAAGCTCACATTCAAAGGTAGTCAGATCAAAGGAAATGACAACACTCGACGAGACTGCGACATGACTAGTAGCAATTATTTGAATCACAGGGTTCAATGAGCCTGCCCAAAGCTCAGCTCGACTTCATCCGTGAAGACATGAGGAATGGATGTACCCAGGAGAGGGTTGAAGAAATCCCTTCCTGCCCAGCACACCTTTCAGCACACAACATGAATTTCTGATGAAGGAGAATAGATGCATGGCTGCACGGGGCCCTTCATCTGCGCAGAGACTGCATCCAAGCCCTGCTGCTGCTTTGATGCTTCCCTAACAGAAGCTTCTTTCATTTGCAGCAGTCGACACATTGCAAACAGCTTGGCAAGGTCACCATGTGACAACATTGTCAACCCGGCGTTAGGGCTCCTGATACCAGCTGAAAAACACTGGCAGCTTTGTGACACAGACAACCGGTCCGAAATGAGCTCGCTCTGCCTGTCCAAATTCATTCAAGAGATTTTGATTTTTTTGACAAAAGAATACTGACAGGTCACGGGCTGCTCAGGTCTTCTCTGTCTGTGGCCCTCCACGCTGGACTCAGACGCCATAAAGCCAGCATAAAATCCTGAAGCTGGTACAAGGTCTGTGCTACTTCTGCTGGCTCCATTAGCTGATCCAGCTGTAATTTGCACACTGCAACGTTCCAGTAATGCAAGGATTTGGTCTGACTGATGACAGAACATGGTCAGACACTATTGAAAAGAGAGTTGCTTTCAGTTTGTCCTAGTTGGAGTTAGAACAGAACCAACTCCATTCAGTAGTTTTGGTTTTCACCTCAGTCTCTTCTAAGCAGCTGCACTGTCTGAAGTTGGCAGCAGATTTTCACAGTCTCTGCTTCTAGAAGTGACAACCTTCCAGGTTTAGAGTTCCTACCAAGGGTTGGGGTGTGCAGAAAGGCTCCTAGACTTGGTCCTGTGTAGACCAAGGTCAGCGCTCAACATTGTGCACTACATTGGGGGCAGTAAGGAGAGGTGGCACCTGCAGGGAGGAGCAGCCAGGACAGATGTCCCCAAACTGATCAGCAAGGGATTCCATCCCACATACAGCATATTCAGTACAAAAATGATGGATCACAAGGGCCAAACCCCTTCAACGACCAGCATCTGAGAAAGACTCTATCCATTTTACCTTTGATCCAAATCCATGTTTTGAATCCAGCTCCTGAATCCAGTTTCCATCTGCCACTGAGTCTAGTTTGGGACTTCCCCAGTGCCTGCTTCACAGCATCAGTGGTGACAGTGACATAATTGCTATCAGGGTGGTTGGGTTCTATATTGGGTTTGTGTAATTTTTATGTGTTTCATTTTATTATTATTATTTTCAGTAAAGCTGTTTTAGTTGTCCAATCCACAAGTCTCTCTCATTCCCTTTCACTTCCTTTTGGGAAGGGAGAGGCATTAACAGAGAGCATCTGTCATTTGTCTAGTGTCTGGTTCAGCCCTAACCCTTGACACAGCTCAGCGCCAATACAAGCTCTGGACAAGACCAGCATGCCTGGAGTACACATTGCAACACATGAGTACTACAGGGCTCACCAACACCTTTTGGGGACTGTCACTCCCCTTCCAAGGGCCATCTGGCAGTCCAGGCCTTATTTCTGCAAGCCCTGGGGTTCAAAAATTATAAGGACTATTGGCAGCATCCATGGTTGCTATTACCATGGACTCCAGTCCAATTTTTGTTACTGTCTCCCACTCCAGTGCAATCCAAATGCTTGTGGAAGGGGGTTAATTTCTTAATTTAAGAATCATTAGTGAGAGAAATTGCACTGCGCAGCTGTCTCAGATCTTTGCTGAAATGCCTCTACCAGCTGTGATTCAAGTTGACCAGCTTTGTTCTCATATATTTGACACCAATAGCAATAGTCATTTTGGGTCAATTAAGCGTTTTCTTCTTTGTTTATCACTAGAAGCCTTTATAATATATCTGGCGGCACTAGTTTGTCTGAATAGGAGGACACAGCATCCATAATGTATGTGAGCTTCCAAATCACAAACAAGTGGATAAATACCGAACGGCCTCACTTTCCCATCTGCATTCTTCATCTCCCCAGTTATTTGCTCACCCATCTCAGGGCTTTGCAGCAGCACTAGGTGCAAGGTTTCTCTTCACATAATGATTTCAAATACAGTTTTTAATTGCTTCATTTGTGCCCCTCAGAAGCCAGCTGTGTCAGCAGAAAATTTTTAGGTGTGATTACTCAGCAAAAGGAAATCCTGTTGCTGCATGTGCTAGCGTGCCCAGCCTTGCTCCACCAAACTGGCACAGGCAACAGGAGCAGCAGAGATGCACAAGCATGGACTTCAGCTTCTGCTAGAAAGCAGCACTCCTAAGTTCAGTTCCTCAGGAGCTTTTACTCAGCTTGTTAGCAGGAGCTAATACCCAAGTTAATGCTATTGTTACTGTGCCCTAGAGCCAGCCTGGTTACAGCAGCAGACACTGCAATCACTCCTTCATTTGGTTGTGTAGGCATGTCTGCTATTTCAGTTAATAACCTCAGTCTTGGCCTTAATTCAACAGAGCCAGGTTGATCAAGCTTTTGACGCTGTCTCCCTCAGCTTTCTCATTTGGAGGCCGAGGAAGTAGGAGCTGGATGAAAGGGCTATTAGATGGCTTGAAAATTGGCTGGGCAGCTAGGCTCAAAGCATGGTAATCAATGGCTCAACATCTGGTTGGCAGCCAGTAATAAGCAGAGTGCCTCAGGGGTCAATACTGGGGCTGATATTGTTCAATATCTTCATCAGCTACCTGGTTGATGAGACAGAGCGCACCCTCAGCAAGTTTATGGACAGTACTAAATTAGAGAGGGTGATTGACACAGCAAACAGTGGAGCTCGAGAAACGGTGAAGTTTGTTGGCCCCATCCTCAAGAGTTCAACAAGAAGTGCAGACTTATGCATGTTGGTCATCATCACACTTGGCATTAGTCCAGGGTGGGAATCGAAGGGTTACCAGGGCATGCAAGCCTCCTGCATACACTCATCCTGAGTGCTGCAAACATCATCCTTGGCTGCACTATAGTGAAGAAGGCCAGTAGACTTCAAGAAGTTACCATTCCCTTTGCTAAGTGCTGAGGAGGCCACACCTCAGTGCTGCATCCACAGTTTTGGGGCCCTAAGTTCAAGAGTGACATGGGAAAAGGAGAGATGAGCCAGCAGAGAGGCTATCAAGACGATTGAGGTCTGTGGCTATGGGCTATGAGGGAAGGCTGGGTGAGACAGGCCAACCTAGTCTGGCCAACAGTAGGCTCAGGGGTGTAGCCTTCACCTCCTTGAAGCACGTGCAGGAAGATGGAGACACGCTTCTCAGTGGTATCAGTGGTATTACAACTGCCACATGGCATTGGAGGATCAGGGTGCACCTTAGACAAGCCAAGTCCCTAGGAGGGTGGTAGGTTCCAGATCAGGCTCTTCAGAGGGGCGGCTGGAACTCCCTCCAGAGGTTTCCAAGACTTAGGTGGTCAACACCATGACCTGAACTGGCAAGAGCAGTAGTCCTGCTTCAAGCAGTCCATTTGGCCAGAGCCTCCTTTTCACCAACACCTCCACAACAGTTAAAGCCTGAATCTGATTTTTTTTTTTTTTTTTTTTTTTTTTCCAAAAAGCTGGTACACACTCAGAAGCACTGAGAAGACAGTTTGATGATCCAATTCACTGCCTGTCAAATCTGAACCCTAGAAACTCCTACCTTATCACAAGAGCTGCTGGTTGCAGCAGAATGGTAGATGTTTTAGAAAGATACATTAATCTCAAATTAGAGGCAAATGAGAGACATACTTCACAAGCTAAGTTACTCTACTAATTTACTGTGCTAGAAATGCAATTTTTTTCTTCTAGCCTTTCTTTTGTCACAAATTATATGCCCATAGATCCAGATTTTAACACCTGCTCATATTTTAAAATAATTTACCTATGGGGAAGAAAAAAGCCTTTAGAACTCAGGGGAGATTAAAATCATGTTATTGCTTACAAAACCTTACTTGACTGTTTCCCTGGACTTCCACAGAACCCAAGAATTTCTTGGCTGAAACAATATCCCTTCCTAATGGTTATGACACTGGCTACATGGCCATCAGGCCCCCACTCCTTCCTCTTTTATGCCTTCAACTTCCCATCTCTCAGTTGTCACAGCTAAGAGCCACTCGTTATACTGGGATCAGAAAAAGGTGGCTTGTCTTCACCATATGGGTATCAAAAGCAAAAAACAAATAGAAATATCTTCAACACCCTCCTCAGGGAACTTCATGGTACCTCACAGCTTTGCAAGAGGTGAGTGAGTGGGATGCTGCAGGTGCCCAAAGGATTGTCCATGCCAAGCCTGAACGTTTCCTGAGATCCCACCTTGCAGCTACTCTGTGCAGTGATGTTTTGACCTCTGGGAATAAATCCTGCAAATTAGTGTTCTAACTTTGCATCTTTCTACCAATTAATTCTGTTGAGACAGTAGATGATATTCTAGTGATAACCCACCTCTCCCACTCTCTCTTCCACAATAAATCATTGACAGGATCTCCTGATGTGCTTTTAAATAGGAGAGATCAAATTATATGTTTGCAAGTAATCATTTAAAAATAATAATATCTTCCAAAAATCTACAGCATTGTTACAGAACAATGGGTTTAATTATTGAGAAATGAGCTATTTGCAAGCAATTTCACTCATTGCTTGTGCTGAACATGGGAAACGCTGAAGGATAAAGATATTGGAAAAAACAAAAACCTCCTTGAGGGTAATTCAAATGCCCATGTGTGCAACAATACACACTTAGGAAATGTTGTCCCCAAGGTTCAAGGTGTAGCTGTGTTTACAGACACACAGACTGAAGGGCTGGGCTAATAACCTCAAGAGGACAGAGCTCCGTCTCCCAGTTTGAGAGCGAGGCTATGTTACAGGGAAAAGTCACCACCTTTTCTTGCATGTAGGAGAAAATTGAAGCAGTATGTGCCCATGAGCACAGGTCAGTCCAAGGTGCTGCTGTGCTTTAAATGTTTATCCTTAGAGGATCTAGGCAACCCCTTTTTCTCCCTCACCCTCCAAAGACAGGGTGCAAATTATGGCTACCTCCTGAGAAGGGCACTGTTGAAAGATGACAGAAGGTTCCCACTGCAGCAGGTCATGCTTTGTACCATTACTTCTGATGCCCCTTTCCTATGTACATTTATGCTTCATTAGAGTGTAATCATATCTCCAAAATAAACTGCAGTCAGGCCTTTTTGCACCAGGAAACTCAGGTCTGTCCAAGCTCCTCCCTCCCTGCTCCTCCTGCAGAGCTTGGCATACAGCCTTTGCAAGTGCATGCTCCCAGCTTCACTGGAGGAATTTTCCAAATCGAGGTCCACTATTTCCCACTTTCAGAAGTCCTCCCCTGAAAGCCCTTGCAGCCTCCCTATCAAAAGCAGTAACGTAAGGATGAAAGGACACCTTACTATCTGCTGCCTCATTTAGTTTCTGCCTGGTACCACATTCACCTTTTGTATTAACAGCATCACTTTTTGAATACACCATGCCAATACTTGAGTCAGTCTCATCAGGCTCTGGCCTTGAAGCACCTCATTTTGTCAGCTCTGAACTGCTTCAGAGCTGGTTTTGGATTATCTCCCCCACAGCAGGGCACTGGACCACATCAAATCCAGTTACAGCTTCAACTCCTGCCTTTGCATAGTCTGCCTGGCACCGGGCTGGGATTCACTTGCCTGCATACAATGACTTTGAACTCCTGGCTCCTCACTGCTCCACCAAACCCATGGATGATCCACCTCTGCCTGAACATCATTGCATGGACACCCAAGAAAAGATGGCACACATGAGGACCCTCTGCCTGCAGCTCACCATGGCTCAGCCCTCACAACACACCATGCTCAGGAATCACCTTCTCTTCTAGAAGTATAGTCAGCTTTCTCATCCCCATCCCCACCTAAGTGTCCTCTAGCTACACTTTATGCCATATATTGGGATAGTAACGTGCTGTATTCACATAATTCCTGTCAGTAAAAGTAAACAAGAATGTGTGAGTGATTTCCAAACAACACACTAATGGCCAAAGTAGAAAAAAACTCCTGCTTCTCTTCATATCTTTCTTGAACCAGTCTTTTGCTGTACATATTTATTGGGGTTTTTTTTCCCTTCATTTTTAGGTTTATTTACCCAGAACTGATGAATAACACTCTGAACATATGCTATAAACCACCATTAAGATGAAATTCGGAGAAAAGAAAATTACTTTGGTGTGAGAGTTGAGAGGATGTACAACTAGCAAATGCCCAGTACAGATATCTGAAGGCATCTTAGGAGAGGTCTCCTGAGATTTCTTGGTGAAATAAGACCAGGCATTCTGTAGGAATTATCCTTTTTCAAAGTTATACTCATTTTTCTAACAGTTTGATGCAGATGCTGCTCAGGCAAAAGAGTCTGCTATGGACTTTTCCCACATTTAAGTCTTTGCACCTCATTTTTATCAATTACCACAGCTGTTAAAAACAGCAAGGTAAACAGTACCAGCAGATAATACCTCATATACCAATTTCAGTGTGGGTTTTGTCCATCTTTCAATAAACTCCCCCAAGCAAATACATGAAAGAAACATTTGGGAAGAATTCAGTATGACACCAGTACAAAACTCACCGTAAACTTGACTTTGCAGAGGAGCTGTGAATTACTCATTGTCAGAATGAAAGATATCATGGAGGCTTTCCCGAAGTATATCTGTCTAATATTATTTGATTTTTCATTAGTGACCTGGATGCTGCCCTGTAGAGGATGCTTATTAACCCAGTTGGTAAAAAAGGGCAGAAGGAGCTGCATACATATTGGAGGACAGGATTAGATCCCAGAATAGGTCTAAAAGGGATTATTTTTTATTAAAATGACACTATCTAAAGGGGTAAGTGGAAGTTTCTCTACTATTCTTGCAGACTATTAGGTTGCGCCAGCTCCTAGGCAAATGCTGAATAATGGTAGTACAAGCAGGATCTGAAGCCCATCTCAGCAAACATCCGTTGACTTTCAGCAGACCTTGAGAATCTGGTGTCCATGAAGGAAAGAGGACATGCAAGAAAAAGAGAGGGAAAGCTAATCAGCTTGAGACAGTTCCTAAGTCTGCCAGCTCTTGAGATAATCAGTGAAAATGTTCAAATCCAGGATCAGGCATTTGGAAGAATACAAAAGACCATGGAGACACAGGAACTCGGCATGCCAAGAAACAGCTGGAGCTGCAGAGCCATGCACATTAACTTTGGGTTCAAAGGTGAAGCTGCCATAAACCCCTGGAAAGCACTGCAAGGAAGCAGCCAGGCAACTGCAGCACACATCACAGAGACAAGCGCTAGGACATGAAGATGGAGTGCTTGCCCTGAGAAGTCAATCATCCTGGCAGGTACACAAGCAGGCACAGCTTCTAGAGGACATCTTAGAGCCCCTGGGGCAGAGATCAGTCTTACGTACATGTAACATTTTGATGAAAGACCTGAAGGGAGTCTCCAGACAACTCCTTCGCCTCTCTTCAGAGGTGCAGCATGTCTAAGCACACAAAGACCTTTTCTGATCAAACCAGAGGCATTTATTGTTTTTAGGTGGTGAGGTCCAAGTTGCTCTCAAAATGATCTTTATAAAAAAATCATTCCCCACTTCTCCTGGCAGAGATAAGGAGTGAAAGCTCTAAGGCTCTGAAAGGACAGGCTGCACTTGCCTGTTGAATTCAGAATGCATTTTGGTATGATCTCAACTATTGATTACTTTCCTCAGTCTAATATTGCTGCTCATGATTCTGAAATCACATCAGTTACGGAACAACAAGCACCTTTTAAACAGAACTATATCTTCTGTCATTTTAACTGAAGCACAGGAGCTGGAAGAGCAGAAACTCAACAACCAGGACGCAGTTCAAGTGTTCTTGGGATTCCAGATGACAAAGAGTATAGAAAGTTAAATGTGTTTGACAGCTACAGAGGAGCTAAATGGAGGAGTATCTTTCTCAGAGTAATTGATTGGTTCCTTAGGTCTAAAGGAGATACTAGAATAGTTTTGTTTACTGTCAGCCCAAGCCAATGGCCAGTCACTTGAGCAAGAGTATTTTTTTACAAGTAGCGTGGTAAAAAGGAGAAAGATAAAGCAACTCACTCCAGCAAAACCACCTGCCAAGTCCAAACTGACAGCAGTCTCAAAGGGAATCAACAGTCCTCATGTTTAGTCCCTGTGAAGTCCAGCAGCTGACCTTCAGAAAGCCAGGTGCAGGATCGTGCAGCAGAAGACAACTCGGGAAGGAAGCTTCACCACAGCCTCTCCATTTGCTGGGTCTGAGGTAACAGGACTTGAGATTTTCCCTTCCCGGGTCACCCTGTTCCACCACGCAACTGGGTGTCTACTTTGGGAGCTTTCTCCTTCTCCTGCAGCCAGTAGATAATATCTGTTTCCAACCCACCTCCCACAGCCCAGGGTGCATGCACTTGCCTGGCTTTTAACCTTTCCCTGGCCACCTCAGCTGCTCTTGCTTGTCAGAGAATTATCTTGGGCTAGCTGTGGCTCTGCTTATTGTAGTTAGAGTCAATTCCACTGGATAGACCAAGTGCCTGTGAAACATTCTGTGCTTACACAGATGCCAGAGTTCTTCAAACAGAAAATACAATTCCAAACATCTCTGCAGTCTCATTTGCTTTATGTCCAGCTATGATGACTGTAGTACCAGCTGCCTGTGTTCCAAACTATTTCTGCCAGCATTGTTTTCTTGTCTTTTTTTTCCTCGAGCAATACCATAAAAAGCTCTAGTTTCATTTTCTCCCTTTCATCCTTGCATTAGCTCTGTAAACAGACTCCTTGCTTTCTACTCAAGTAAACTCTTTGTCTAGAAACCTCAGCTGTCTGGGACCAGCATTTTGTTTTCTCTGGTTGCAGTCGCTGCTTTGTTTGTTCATTAATGACACTCTGCTCTCTGCTGTGATCCTGCATCACTTTCTTCTTCGCTAGCAGCATCCTAAACTTAATGACTGGGGAGTTCTCTCTCAAGGCTGAGCAGCAGGCTCATGTTCACAGGGTGAACAGCAGACTCATGAAAAGCACCCAGCTCAAGAGGTGCTTGTACCTGGAGAGGCATTCAGGAGCACATAGCTGGCTGTTCAGGCAACACTGAACAGACAAATGATAAAACATTCCTCTTTTACTCTCAGCAATGTCCAACTCAATTTTCTCTAGGAGTCACTGTCCCAGCTTGCACTCCATATCCCAATTCTCTCAGCTCTGCTTGAAAATATCTTGTGCTGGTCTTGCATCTTCAACGTTTTTAGCCTCTTGGCATCTGGTCTCAAGGGACACCACCATCTTAGATGCAAAGATCATCTGCAACAGATGGGTTGCAGTGTGGGAAGGACAAAAAACAATTTACTCCAGCCTGCAGCTCTTCAGTTTTCAGGGACCTCAGGAGTCCCCAACCCAATTAAATACCTCCCTTGTGATCTGAGCTCTGGAAACCCAGGCTCCTCCTGCTCACATCCTTCACCTCTGAAAGTTGGTCCGATCTACCATAGGAGGCCCTCTGTTAGGGAGATCTAGCCGAGTCATGCCATGGAGAAACACCAGCCTCCATCATGAGTTGTCATCCAGAACCCACCCCAGACACATCTGATTTTTAATGGGTAGAAGGGCCCTTGCTCTGCATATATCCTTCAACAGCAGCTGGTACTCCCTCACTCCTATATTTTCTACTGCCTAGATCAAACTGTAGATAAAACCCACCCTGGCAGCTCCCCTTGTTTCAGAAAGATACTTTCCCAGAGCTGGGAGCATGAGATCCCATTCACACAGACAGAAGACCATGCCACCATCCATGACAAGTGCAGCTGAAACACTACACTGGACTCCATGACGCTTCCCATTTCACTCATCACCAGACTGGTGAAGCAGCTCCTGTGCATATGTGCCTTCTTCAACGTGACTACCTCTCAGTTCCAGAGTCAGCTACATCGAGGCTCCCTGAACTAATTAAAAACCACTATATCAACATTGTGTCTTCCCTGAAGATACCAAGCAGAGAAGACTTCCTCTTTCACCTGCACTCAAACACCACTGATTAAGGGCATCAAATGTAGATGTTTTCCTAGAAGATGCAATCTAGCTTTCATGCTTAGAAAGCCATTCAGGTCTCACCAAGCAGTGACCACTGGTCACTTTGTTATAGACCAAGCTGGTCTATAACACAAACTGCAGGTCTTTAGACACCGTGGGAAAAAGTTGTTTCCACCAGTCCTTCCTGCTCTTGAACTTCAAGGCCTCTCTAGGGAGGATCTTCGTGCTGTCTGATGGTTGAGGTCTCATTTTCATCTGCCTCATCCCCAGCCAAATTCCCATTGTTATGCAAGCAGCACCTTAAACTTCTTGCTGTCCTGAAAAGAAGATAAACATCTACTAGGTCATTATCAAGGCTTGTGAATAGCCCACCTGGCACAAGAACAGCTAGACTTTCCATGCCACTTCAAACACCTCTGGCGACTGTTTTTAAAATCTACATCAGAGCCTAGTTATCATACCAGCCTCTGTTACAAGAAAATTCACTGTAATTCTTTTGTAAGATGCCCAACCCCTGCAGGTCTCACCTCACTTCAAGGAGTGGCAGAGCTTTTCTGAGGTGCCAAGGAGAGCCTGGTTGTCACCCTCGATTAAGACCATGTCCTCTCACTCTCGGCGCAGTTTCTTAGCAGCGCCTGCAATGGGCTGGGTATCATCCACAGCTGCCTTTGCCTACTCATGAGCTGTCCTATGCAAAATTGGCATTTAAATTGAAATTTGGCTACATCAGAAGCCAAATTCAGCCCTCTGTAACTTAGTAAATAAGTTCACTGTGTAATGTTGTTGCAGTCCTGCTTCATCTTCCTGCCCTTCCACAAAGCCAAACTAGTGGTTTACAACCACCTTGTGGGAGGTCTCTGTTCATTCCTTCATGGCCCTTACACACGGAAATACTCGGGTGCCATGCAGGTTATGAGCAAATCATCAGTGCAACCTTAGTGGAGAAACACTACTTAGAAAGTCACAACACAGAATCATATTACAGAGATGTAACAGCAGCAGTCAAAAACGCCCTTGGCATCCCATCTTCCCAAGCCAGGTTAAAGATCAGCCCCTTATGCTCCTGAGGTCAATACAGTCTAACACACCAGTGTCCTTCAAGTTCAAATAGATACAAGTTCATCTTTTTTGATAGTCCTAGCAATATTCCTATAAAAATGTTTCAGAGCCTCTAAAAAGACCAAAAAGCCACCTCACCTATTAATTTGCCATGTAGTTCTATTCTCCAGAGCAGCTTTCCACTGCAAAGCCTTCTGCACAACACCATGCCTCCAAGCCCACTGCAAGGCAACTCCTCCCTTCTGCAAAGAACAGCACCTAGCTTACTAAAGTGACCTCATAGAAGGGATCTTGGAGCCCACCTCCAGCACTCCCTGCTCACATCTCCACCTCATTCATCAAATGGCTTCTCCATTTGCCACATCAGTAGGTGTCTGTCCCTAACATCCAAGGCCATTAACACTCTCCTGCATGGGCTGATCTCCTCCTTCTTGTGCTAATGCCTTGTACACTCCATGTCCAGCGTGCCCAGCTTGACCAGTTACCACTGCCAGCTCTAAATCTGAATGCCTACTTCTCACTACCCACACTCTTGAAATGGTTCTCACTTTGATACCCACCACCAATCTTTCAGCAGTGTCTGTGCCTGTTTCCATGGCTTTCTGCTAGTAGTGCCATGGAAGCAAGCCACCCAAATACATTCTCAAGGTTACCCCTTCCCCTCACATGAACAGATACTCATTCTCCATGTCCTTATCTTGTTTTGCTGCTGTACCCTCCTAGTCCAGCAGGAAAAGTACCTGCATGATTAAATAACATCTTTCTGGGTGCTATAAACACACCAGCAGTCTTCCTCTACAGCCTAAGCTCTTTAAACTTCCATGATGATGGGTCAGGCCCCTTTCACCTGAGATACAGGAAACAAGAAACTCCAATTTTTTTCTTTTACCTCTGCAAGCACTCTCCAAGGACTGTCAGCACCCTCCTTTTGCTTGTAGAGCCTTCCTCTCTAGGTCCACAAACCTAAGGGAAACTAGGTGAAGAGACTCCACTAACTCACTACAGCCTCTCACTCAAGGTTTATCCTCTTCAAACTCAGGGTGAGAGACCTGACCTAGCCAACAATCACCTAGGAAACCCCCTAGAGCATAACAACCACACCCAGCTCATTGGGCCATCAGCTTTTATAGAGCTCAAACATCTGCTCTTCAGTAAGACCGGGGCATTATAAACCTCCCCTCCTCCACCCTCACCTTTTTCACCCTTTCTAGCAGGCACCTATTGTGGTTCCTAACCACAAAGTTGTTGCCACTTATGGGTTGTTTCCTACCCTGCCCCAAGCCCACCAGGAGTGGGGAAGCAGCAGTGAAGCTCCCACCTCGCTTGCAGAACAAGTGGGAGTTGGTGGCTGTTCTTCTCTTTTCTAAATGTGTGCTACTGGAATTTTAAACAGATTATGTAAGTGGCTCTCATTTAATCCATCTGAACTATCCTCTTTTAATCACATATGAGATCAAAGCTGCTGACTGTGAAATGAGTCGGGAGCAGCACAGGCTCTCCCCTGTGCAAGCTGGCCTGCAGTGGGTGAGAAGGGGACAGGTTGTGGGAACACATGCCAGGCCACGATGTTTTTTCTGTTTATTTTTTTAAATAATAGCAATACGGGAAACACAAGTGCTACTGTCATTTTCTATGTATTTCTTGTGGCCCTTATTTTGTGTGTCTTCATCCCAGAGATGCAGAAGGACATGCCTCTGCCATGGATGTGGGGGCATGGAATCTGCTTTTCAAGGAGAGAGCAGCTCTCTCTCTCTCTCTCGCTCTCTCTCTCTGAGATTTATATAGTTTACCTTTTTCATTTCTTCTCCTGAAGTCTGACATTTAAAAATGTGTAATTGTGTTTATCCCTGGCAAGCTGTGAATGGCTCCCCGGGCTGCCCATGCCTCCTGCACTGCTGTATAAATTACACTGACAACCCCTTATTACAAAGGCAAAAATAAGTTAATGGAAAAGCAAAGCAGAAATAGATGCATAAAAATCCCAAAGTGCCCAAGTCAGCAGAATTGGCCCCACGTGACAGTCATTGCCAGTATTTAATTAAACAGAGATCGATCGTGTGGGTGAGTGTGAGTTGGTGTGTGTGAGCACGTGCAGGGGAGGAATTAGTGCATTTATATTGTATTTATTTTTTCTATAGTAAAGAGTTATTGATATTCAACTGAAGGCTGCCCTGGCAGGGTGATGAGCAGTGTGGTTTGGGGAGAGAGGAGTATGCCCAGCCTGCCTTGGGTGGGTTCCCCGTCTCTCTGTTCATCCAAGGAAACCTCTCCTGGCTGGTGGGGAACCAAAGTTCCTAGCTGCCCCTTGGGAAAAGAGCTTGGGTGTTGCAGAAATGCCAGGACCATCAAGTGGTCCATTTAGATGGAGGCCCAGGGAGATGCATGAGGAGCCAGGAGAGTCTGCAACTCCGAGTCACTTTAACAGGATGGACTCTGCTGTTGGTGGGCTGTCCTTCCAGTTGGAGGACCCAGTCTCACCAGCTGGGTGTTTAAGGACAACTATTGAGCAACACAAGCTAAGCTGTGGGACTTGCAGGCCAGGACTTGAGGAGGTTCAGAGGGTTTGGACATCCTGAGGATGCTGTGAACAAGTGAGCAGGAAAGTATGTGCAGCACATCACTGCTGAGAGCCTCCACACAGGCAGCAGCCACAGAGCTGGATCAGGGCTGGGGACCCCTGAAGAGACCCTGAACCCATGCAGGATGGCTATGGGGAAAGGGTTAGGGGCAGAAGACAGTTGTCTAGCTGTGCCTTGGCTTCCTAAATCAGACTTGATGGGGGTTTGATTTGTATTTGCTGGGATTTCAAAAGCTGCTGGCTTCAGGATTGGCAATTTCCCGTTACTTGTGGCCTATTTGGGTCTCTCCTGAAGACCAGGGACCTCTGACAAAGCTCTGTGTCCCTGCGTTTCCCTGTTTAGTCAGGCAAAGCACAACCTGTGGGATAAAATACCAGCTACCAGTTAATACCTGTGAAGGCTGCAAGTAGAAATCAGAAACAGATTTTGAGAAAGGGGAAGGTTTCAAGCAAAATGATCAGGCAGAGGTGGAAATGCTTGGTTGGAAATGTTCACCTCTGCCAATAGGAGCTGGAAATGTTTCCTCCTGGGGCTCTTGTCCAGGAACTGCCACTGCTGAGTCCCAGCCTCCCTCCTCTGACCCCATCAGTCCCCCCCAGTCACTCACATGGGCAGCGGTCCTTGGCCTTTGGCCAAAATGTTGTGTAAAGCATTAAGTGAAGATGTGCAGACTTTAGTGTGGGCACCACAGCCAGATCGATTGAAATTCAACCATCTTGGGAGCAAAGCAGAGAAGTTAACAGCTGCTGGAAATTGCACACAGCTCCTTTCATTTCCACACATTTTTCTTGCCTAATTGGAGCAAGCTGAGCAGTTGGGTAGGAGCTGTGAGAAGCTGGGGAGCTGGACACAAGCTCTCTGTGACTCATTCCTGCAGGAGGGAGGAAGGGAAGGAAGGATGGCTTGCTCTCTAGGGTGCTGGTTGCACCAGTCTGTTCTTCCTGGGTCTAGAATGAGAAGAAATTCCTTATTTCATTGCACCCACACAGGTCATTTGGACTACAAGGGACTGGGGGAAAAAAAAAAAAAAAAAAAAGTAGTACTGGTCTTCCAGCTCCTCTGGCCATGTCCTCTTGGTGTAGCACCGCTGCTCTGATTTTTCATACCTCTCCCTCTGCAGCCGCATCCACATTTGACTCCTGGAAATGTTAACCAAGCATTTAATGTAAAGGAAATAAAACCCCCCAAACAAAACAAGAGGAATAATTTCTGGTCTTGTTGAGTTTTCAGATCAGTCTCATGGCCCTGACATCTTCCAGATAATGACTGAAAATCCCTTCTCCCTGCAGTCTGGACACCAATCAATACCCCACAAGCAATTTCCAGTGCTCAGCTCGCTTGTTAAAGACCTAACATTCCCTTTGCTTGAGAAGTGGGTGGCACAGTGAGTCACAGAAAGCTCAGCAGGATGCCACTTCTACCTGATGCAATGCTGAAGCCAGGCTCAAAATCAGAAATCAGCCAGAAAAGCTGTTTTCTCAGCTTAGGACTAAATTTTGGTGCTAGACTAGAAAGACCTGAGGAGTCTTGCTGGGCAGCAGGTCTCAGGGGTCCTGATGGTGCCACTCTTCCTGGCCCAGCAGCAGGGACAAGATCACAAGTGATGGGGAGCCCATCCTGACCACTGGGTTTTTTGAGATGTGCTTGTGGCATGTGCCCATCACGAGTGACCCAGCTCCTGCCCCTTTCAGCAGAGGGATGCTGCACACAGCCATTTGCTCCATGAGGAGGCACATCACAGATCTGTGCAAGATTTAGCAGAGCTGAGCTCCAGCAGCATCCACCCATCAGCCTGCCATCCCTGCGTGAGTCCTGGCCCCCTTCCTCACCCTCACACTGCTGTGGCAGCTGGAGAGATGCGATAAGGCCGTTTGCAGGAGGAGGCGTGGAGCTGCTGCAGGAGCCAAACTCCTGATGGTGGGTTCATCAGCTGCTGAAGGGCCTTTTCCAGGCCCTGCAGCCGGTGTTGCAGCTCGGACACGGCTGTGATGGGGAGCTTGCAAAACACTTGTCTTCCTGCTGTCATCAAGCTAACCTTCTCCACTGCAAGGAATCTTCCAAGAGAGCTCCTCAGACTGACAAAATGCCTTTCTTTTAAAGTTGCTTTGCTTAATTACTCTGGGATATGTTGAAAAATATGATGTGCCACGAGCCTTTGAAGTTCAGAGAGACTTTAGCAGGTGCAGTAATCCCCTTATTCTAATCCTGATGACCAAGATATGTTGGCTGCCCTTTCTCGTGGTCTAGTGGGACTCAGGCAGTTTAAAAGCTGGAGGCTTTGCTTTCCTTGGATGAGACTTGCAGAATCAGGCTGCCCTGTCTTCACCTTGGGTGGACCAAACACCCTGCTAATGTGTTTATGGACAGCTGTAGCTTATTTATGTCTTCCTAAAAACCTCTAATGGGGACCCGGGAGGACAGTGGTTGGGCATTTTGCTCTTCCAGCTGTGCTTGGATCAGGCTGATTTTGCTGAAGGAGGAGAAAAGCTGCCCTGCAGGCAACTGGGGCTGGGTTGGAGGCTGCAGACTGGAGGGTGCAGAGGCAGGAGGACCCTCTTGCTCAGTGAATGGTCAGAGAGAGCACTGCAAAAGCTGGGAGCTGCTGCCATCCTTCAGTCAGAGAGAGCACAGAAAGAATTAATTCCTCTTATGCAACCAACAACAGCTATTGCCCAAAGCATGGGCTGTGTGTAAGACTAATTAAGAGCTGAGGTATGTGCATGAAAGTCCTAAATGGAGGTTGCTTTGTTAGAGAGGTCTATGGGCCTGCCTGTCTGAAGGCGGGGAAGCACAACAGATATCATCAGAAGCAATCATCAGAAAGCCAAAGGTGGCCAAAGCAATACTTTGCAGCTTTATGTTTAGAGAAAGCAAAGACCAAGATTTTGGGCAGTGTGTTGGCTGGGGAAGGAGGCTTGGGAAGTATGGTGGCATCTCTTGCTGCACTAGTACTCATCTCAAAAGTCATTTACAGCAATGTTTTTGCATATAAAATGAATTCCATCAGAAATACCTGGCTCTCTTGCAAGTTCCCCCACACTGGAAATAGCTGTCAAAAGTCAAGGCTGAATATTAGCTAACTACTTCAATCAAATTGCATAACTACATGATGTTGAATAAGCTGGGAAATAAAGTCAATTGTAGAGTAACAAATGATGTATTTACTGCAATAGAGGTGCTTGAGCTTTCAAAGCTTACAAAATGTCTTCTCTTTTTTTTCAAAATTAAATTTCCTTGAAATCAATGTATTCCCATGGAAATTCTTTATTACAACAAAATGCCATTTAAATGCCATTTTCTGGTGGAAATGCTCTGTTGGTATATTATTGACACGGTTCAATTACTGCACTCACAGTAGCAATGTGCCAGACAATCAGCACCCAGGGCATGTTCTGCTCTTCTCCAGACAGTCTTTTCTGTCCCCGTAGAGTGAGTGGCTGGACTCCAGGCCAGACTGGGAGGATTCATCTGGCACATCTTGACAAATCTTGGATGCAGAAGTCCCTTTCTGGGGAAGCTCTCCAAGCTCCTGTATCTTCTTGGGTTTGTCCAGCACCATTCCCACGAGAAGGTCAGGTAAAATCCCAGGACTGGCTCTGCCCATGCTGAACCCTGGGAGAGCTAAGACTCAACCCAACCATTACGTGTGCTCTGCCCTGCTTAAGGATAGGTACCCAGACCTGTTGAGTTTCTTCTTCAGACATGGAAGTCATTCATTTGACTCCCATGTCATGCTCCTCTGGCAATGGATTTGCATCTTCTACCTTTGCATTTCTTCTGTGTGATTTCTCATACTCTGAGGATCCCACATGCCCAGTAAGATTGTCGGCAGACTGGTTTATACCCAGCCTGTCTGGTTTTGTCCCAAAGTTCCTCAGACCTGTTGGAATCACAGCCCTTGCACACGCCAGGCTGCCCAATGCTCTGCAGCTCCTCATATTCTTTCATCTAGTAAACCCAGTACCTTCTTTGAAAGGGATCACAGCAGCTCCACCCCATCAAGCACCCACTGTTTGAAGCCATGCCATAGACAGGTAGGCAGAAAACATCTTCAGTGAAGTCACTGTCTCCTTAGCATGTGAACTCTTGCATTCATGGCTAAGAAGAGTAGGTGCAGTGGGTGTGAGCAGAAGCTGCCTGTTCCTCATCTCTGGTGTGTGCTCTGTTGAAATGAGGCAGCACCTTTCCTCTCATAGTCAGAAATTTGTTTCTCACCTCCTCCTGCCTGGTCCAGCTTGGACAGCTTTGACTCCTCCAGGAGAATTTGAGTCTTGGCCCTGCCTATCACTTTGGGAATCCTGCTACTTGCTCCAAGTCAGGACTGTTGGAACTAGATGATGGGACCAAGTGTATCCACCTGGAAGCTGGGACAGATGCGTGCTCAACAAATTTACAGATGATACAAAACTGGGAGGAGTGGTTGATACAGTGGATGGGTGTGCTGCCCTTCAGAGGGATCTCCACAGGCTGGAGAAGTGGGCTGGTGGGAGCCTCATGGAGTTCAGTTAATGCTCAGTCTGATCCCCAGTGACAGGACAAGAGAACAGGCACAAGCTGAAATACAGGAAATTTTGTCTGAACGTAAGAAGACCCTTTTTTTACTGTGAGGGTGGTTGAATCCTTTGAGTTCACAGGTTGCTTCAAGAGGCTTTGATGTCTCCATCCTTGGAGATATTCAAAACTCATCTGAACCTGGCCAGCTTGCTCTGGGTGAATCTGCTTGTGGAAGTGTCAGACTAGATGATCTGCAGAGGTGCCTTCCAGCTTCAGCTGTTCTGGGATTTGAGGATTCTGGGCTTCTAAGTGTTCTGTGACAACCCCTTGGGCAAAGCATGGTCCTAGCAAGGCGTTATCTGTGCTGTCCTTGCCTGTGGCCACCCTCATGCCTCTCCAGACCCCTATAGGGAGAAAAGCTTATCCTAGCTACCCTGCACTTGAGCAAACACTACCAACCCAACTACCCCATGTACTGAATTGCAGAAAATTTGGAGTGAGAACATGTATCTGTTGCCCTGTATGAAATGGGGTAGAATGAGGCTGACCTTGCCCTGTCTGCTGAGACCAGGACCCCCAGGGGCAGCAGTGGAGGGACGCTCAGGGGTGTCCTTTCCCCAGCTGTACTCCTCCTTGCTTTGCCATGGAAGCATCCAGGGAACTGGAGTAACATGATCTTTCTCTTTCCACTCAGATCATCAAAGTGGAGCACCCTTTTTCCTTCCCAAATTAAGCTGATGTACAGTTTGGCAGCCTAGAGAAGCTCATAAAATGCTCCTGGGAGGCTGCATGACCCATCCTGTCCTTCTACATCAGCAAGGGACCCCCAGTGATAGAGGTTGCAGTGTTTATCCCCAGGAGCATTAATTCTGGAAATGCAATGCATGTTTTCCTGCAAACCTCCACAGCTGCCAAGCTGCCCCAGCCCTCAGTGTGCCAGGAGCCCTGCGAGATGCCAGAAGCCCTTCTCTTCAGCTGCAGTTCCTCCCTCCTGCAGAAACCTGCCCAGCCTCCTCTCTGCAAACACACACCACAGCCACCAAGACTCAAATCCAGCCCTGCAGCCATCCCACCAGAGCCTGGGCAGATGCAGAAGGGATTAATTTTAACCACTTCAATAATTTGCTTGAAATGGGCAAAACTTTCTTTTTTTTTAATCTCCTTTTGCTATGTTTCACCCTGACTGTCTCCCACAGTGTCTCCTTTTCTTGGCCATGACTCATGTTGGAGAGCAAAGATCTTGAATCACAGAACCATAGAATGGTTTGAGTTTGAAGGAAGCTTAAAGATCATCTAGTTTGTTCTCACAAAGAAATTGAATAACCTGTAGACCTACAGCAAAGTAAAAGGAACCTACGTAGCTATGCAAATACACTCAACTCCATTTTTTCTTTCATTTTTCGCAGTTCATTAATAACAGCCCAGTGGCACAGAGAAAAAACATCACACCAAGCAATCAGCCACACACAGCTAGGATCCTTGGGGTGCTGAAGGCTTTGCTGAAAGGAAAAGGAAACAAAAAAAAGGCACGCTGGGCCACAGAGATGCAGCCTTCCAGTTACAGGCAGCCAAGCAAGTCAAGGCAAACCCTTTCTTTGATTTATTTAGCCCCATCTCCTCTTATGAACTATTTTCAGTCTTCATTTTGATGCGCGTGTATTTGTCAATGAAGCAGCTCTGTTAATTGTTGGTGTCAAACTCCTTCAGCCTATGTGTTCTTAGCCCACTGTTTGCTCTGTTGCCTCAAAAATTGGAAATTCAGCTTTGCAGGCTCTGGGTGACTTACAGTTTCTTTTGTATATTCGTGTGTGGAGAAATGGTCTTGAATCATTACTTGCAGGATCGAAATGAAAAGGAGTAAAAAGAAAATATTATAGCAGAAAGATTACAGTATGAAATGACTGATTTTTATTTAACACATTAACCAATATACTTTTTCAAATATAGGCTCAAACCTACTTAAGGCAAAGTTCAAGTTAATATTGATATTTGAAGGAAGAAGCACTTTCATATTAATCACCTAACTATTAAATGTCTGTTATGAGACAGAGCTTATGGGCTGCGTCTCCAGACACATTTTCAAATGGTTCAGGCTAACTTTGATCCCTCTTAATGACAGAGAGCAATTATATAATGGATTCAGAAGCACTTTTAACACCCAGCTTGCACAGGGTTGGGATTTTTTTTGCAGTGTTGTCAGATAGTATCTCAATAACATTTCTGGGAAGCAAAAGTGACCATCCTTGCCTCAGCCTGCATTCTTGGTTTGCCATCTCAGATCTGCAGCCTCATGTGCAGCAGGCCAGAGTCTGAATGTGAAAGAGCTGAGTGACAAAAGTGCGAGACGTTGCAGTGGTGCAAAACCCTGCGGGCTTCTTCTTCAGCCAGAGCTGTACAGAGTTGTCCATCACAGATGGATAAGGAGCTGAGGAGCATTATCTTCTGCAGGGTGGCTGCCAGGTAGTTCAGGCCCTCAGCTCATGCATTGTCATGGCAACTGCATCCCGGGGCACTGGAGATGGTAGAGAAAACCCAGTGCTGGGCTGGCAGTGAAGGAAAAATGGGTTCCAACCAAATGTGGCACAGGCTGGGCACGTGGTGAGGACTGGTACCATGGCCAGGGTGGGAAGGGTGACCCAGTAGCCCTGGTGCTGGGTGGAGAGAGGTTTAATTTTCTCCCAGAGAAGTCTGGGAGGGACCACGCACTTGGGAGGGACAACAGCTGTTGGTGTGTGGGAGGGTTGTGCTTGGAGCTAGGTTGAGCAAAAGCAGAGCTGCCCATGGACGAGCCTGTGTGTGTGTGCATGCACATGTCAGTACGTGACATCAAGTTAGGTGGGAGTATTCATCTCATTGAGGGTTGGGAGGTCCTACAGAGGGATCTGGCCAGGCTGGATTGATGAACTGAGGTCACTGGGATGAAATTCAACAAGGCCAGGTGCTAGGTCCTGCACTTGGGTCACAATAACACCCTGCAATGCTCCAGGCTTGGGGAAGAGTGGCTGTAAAGTGCACAGTGAAAAAGGACCTGGGTGTGTTGGTTGACAGCCAGTTGAACATGAGCCAGTAGTGTGCCCAGGTAGGTGACCAGCCAGTTGAACATGAGCCAGTTGTGTGCCCAGGTAGCCAAGGAGGCCACCAGCATCCTGGCCTGGATCAGCACTAGCGTCACTGGCAGGACTAGGGCAGGGATCATCCCTCTGAACTCAGTACTAGCGATTTCACCACTCGAATCCAGGGTTCAGTTTTGGGCCCTTCACTCCAAGAAGGACCTTGAGGGGCTGGAGCATGGCCAGAGAAGGGCGACAAAGTTTGTGAAGGGTCTAGACCCCAAGTGTGGTGAAGAGCAGCTGAGGGACCTGGGGGTGCTGAGCCTGGAGCAAAGGAGGCTCAGGGGAGACCTTCTGGCTCTCCACAGCTCCCTGACAGGAGGCTGGAGCCAGGTGGGGGTCAGGCTTTTCTCCCAGGGAACAAGGGACAGGACAAGAGGAAAGGGCCTCAAGTGGCATCAGGGAAGATTTAGGTTGGACCTGAGGAACAATTTCTTCCCCTTGAGGGTTGTCAAACCCTGCAGCAGGCTTCCCAGGTCAGTGGTGGGGTCCCCCTCCCTGGAGGGGTTTCCAAGCCCTGGAGGTGTGGTGTGGTGCTGAGGGACACGGGTCAGTGGGGATCTGGCAGTGCTGGGGGAACGGTTGGACTTGATGAACTGAAAGGTCACTTCCAACCAGAATGGTTCTCTGATTCTACGCTTGTGCATGTTTGCAGGGGTAGAGGAGTGCAGGGGTGCATGCACACACAGATCTGTGCATGCAGGGGCTCACCTGAGCACAGATCTCCACATGTATGCACCCCCACATTTCTGCATGCCCTGCGGTGTGGCTGCACATCTACACACATTTGTGGGGAGGTCAAGGGATGTCACAGTCACACCCATGCTCCATCGAGCAGGAGGGTGCTCAAGCACATGTATTTATGGCCAAAAATATAAGTAATAGATATTCCTTGCAGTGTTGGTGGGGACAGGCTGCCAATAGCACAGGCGGAGCACAGGGCAGCATTGGAGAGAGATGAGTTTGCACTCAGCTTTTTCACACTTCATCATTTCTGCATTTTCTAGCTGAACACTGACCTGCGTCTGAGAGTGGAGTGGTGGGTGCCAGCACTTGCAGGGATATGGAGAAACCTCATGCCCACAGCCAAGGCATAAAAATGTCCATCCGAGTGCAAAAGCCTGTGTGCATTTGGGAAGCTGAAGGATACAGAGAGCAGCACACATCCCTCCCCTCCTCACTTGAGCAGAGTAAAGCTTCTGCTTGGCTCTGAGATGTAGCTGGACCATGCCTCATGGGTCTGGGAGACTCCAGCAGTCCAAGGTGTACCTCCTGGCTCTGTAGCATCCCCAACATGCTGACCGCAGCAGCTCTCCCTGTCCTTGGGTTCCCAAAAGCATGAACCCAGTTCTGCTGGGGGAGAGCAGAGATCTGGGGGAGCCTGGGCTGCTGGGTGTACGCCACTGCATATTCAACACCCACCTAACCAGACAGCTGCTACTTCTGCAAGCTCTTTTTGCCACAATAGGTGCCCTGCAATGATCAGGTCCCTGTCATCCACCCAGGAGGGTCTGTGCTGCATTTGGGTGCAGGTACAAGCTGCAGCTGTCTGGTCACATCCTGCACCCCTGTGCTCCTCAGCATGATTTCAAGCTCTGTGAGTAGGATCAGCACAAAGCCTCAGCACCACCACCAGGGATGGGTTAAAAGAGCATTTCACAGCTCTTGGCCCTACCTATCCTCAAGGTGAACGCTGAATGAAGGGAGGTTGTGCAGTGGGTAGGTTGAGAACACAGCAAATCACCTCTTACCAGGTCAGAGAGCACCTGGGAGGTGAAATATGGCTGCACGGGGTCCTCTCTGCTGGGGGTGAGGCCCAGCCTCAGTCAATGGCATCATTAGAGTGGCTGTACATCCAAGCAGCATCTTCTTCCTCTCCCAAGGCCCAGCACACAGGGTCGCAGGAAGCCTCTGACTATACACACGGGGCGATGGTTGGGTAGCTGCATGGGGAATTGAGAAGCTCTGGGACAAAAGTTCTTGTTGGCAGGAGGACAGCAGAGCTTCCCAGAGCTGGCTGCTGCACTCCTCTGTTTACAGCCAGCAGCACGCGCAGCACTGAGCAGAGTAACATGCAGCTTTCGCCCAAAAAATGCTGTAGTTTGTTTGCAGGAATCATCTTTGAGGAAGAAGATATGGAAGCTTCGGATGAACCTGTGGCCCAGAGGCAGACACTGAATTCTAGGATGCCCAGGAAAGAGATGTCCCACAGAGACACACGAATTCTGCATTTTCACATGTGCTTGTGAGGGTTTCTGCCTCTACAACTGCAGAGGTAGACTTTTCCAGTTTGGGAAGCTCATCTTGGTGAATCCCACATGCAGAGCAGAGCATTTCTGGCTGGGGTTCATGAGAGGGCAAAGAGGAGTAGGGCAGGGTGAGGGCTTTGAAATACAGGGCTGGAGGCATCAGGAAGGATGCAAAACAGACCAGAGTGGGAGAAGAGTCCAGCAAAGCGTCTAGCATGGTGCTGTGCCTGCTGGGCAAACCATGGAGATGGCCCAGGCCTGAATCCTCCTCCAGGTCCCTCAAGCTCCTGTTGGTCCCTAAAGGCACCTCTGTGGAGCAAACAGTCTCTGGGATGAAACGTCTACAGGAAACCCCAGGAAAAGCATCTCATCCACACCACCCCCAGATGGGGGTCCCTACTATGTCACAACAACCCTTTCTTCCCTCCTGCTATGGGGACGTAGTAGGGACTGTCCATCTGGCTCTCCTCCCCAGCAAGAGCACAGGGGTATCACCTCTGTGATCCAAGATTTTGGTCCTAGCTAGCCCTTCTCTGGCAGCTACATCATCGAAATGACATAAAGCAGGCTGGAAGTACCTTGGGAAGCCACACCATCTAACCTACCCCATCTCCTCTCCCAGACTTCCAGGTCCTTATCTCCTGCTTGGCAAAAGAGGGAGAAGTTGGGCTCATGGAAGCTCTTGGTGAGACGCAATGTACAGATAGATGCATGGAAAGCAGGGGAAAGTTTTGTAGAGCTGATCACATTAAGCTCTTCTGTGTCTGTTCTGTTGAGTCCTTCCAAATTTTTCCTCTTTGAAAACTGGAGTGTTTCATTCTTCTCAGTTTTGTTATCTTATGGAGTCTCAGGTTTCCTTGTCTTGCAGGGTGGCTCATTAGGAAGAGGATAACGAGCTTTCTCTGCCCACTGCTGATAGTGGTTGGTGCAAAAATCTTTAACAGATATGTCATGTTTCCAAGTATTTCTGGAGGATTTGGTTTAAATTAGTGTTAACATAAAGGAACAGGAGAGATGGTTTGAAGAATTCAGATACAAATAAAGTCTTTTGGGATTCCCCACCATGGTCCCAGGCACCCCACTGCCCTACCAAGGGAGTTTTCAGAGGTGTAAATGGTACATAGGTGGCAGATCCTGCTGAGAAACATCATGGAAAACAGGCTTATGTCCTGAAGAATCCATCGGATGCAGTTAGACCTGCTAAAATTATGAGGATTAAAATCACAGGAGCCCAAACACCATTCATACTGAGACACCTGGATGAGCAGCCTGGTTTGCAGGAATTTTTTAGGGGCTCCTCATGTTCTTGTGCAGCCCCTGCCACTGCGCAAGCCACAAAATCTGCTCATTTCCACCGGCCAATTTTGCAGAGCGAAGGGAAAATAATGGTTATTAGACTTTTTTTTTTTTTTAGCCTGAAATGCACCCTTTTATTTCGATGGCAAACAATTGTTTTCTATTCTGAGCACTTCCAAGTGTAGTTATTTGGATAGTGACATCAACAGCGGAGTCTCAGTGTGAAAAATGTACAGTCTATAAGTGAGTATACGTGAGTCTGAGGACTTCCATGTATCGTAGGTGTGCACCTCAGAGTCTGATTAATTTAAAGCCACCCTAACCGATGTGGACCTGACTCAGCTATCCCTCGCAGGTCTATGTGGTAGCACAGCTGGGCTGCCTGGCTCAAGAGCTCCATGCTCAAATTCCAGACCCAGGATAAATAGGCATGTGAGAAAAAATAGGACGTGGCATTTGTCAGAGTCATCCCCTCGCTTCACCTGCTATAATGGCAAACAAGGCTTTGGCCAGGTGTGTGAATTTGCAAGCCTTGGTTTCCTTGGTGTCATCTTAAAAAAAAATTGGCACTTGGGAATGCATTTTAAGCAATTTTATTCTACGTCTGCTCTGGATTTATGCTTTGGTCGCTTCTCCTTTTTGGTAGGAAGGACACAGGAATGCAAAATTAACAAATTCACCCACTGCCTTTGCAAAAACAGGAAGATCATGGAATCATGAAGGTTGGAAAAGACCTGTAAGATCATCAAGTCCAATCATCACTAACACTACCATGACCATTAAGCCATGTCCCCAGTAAAGATCAGCAGGTCTCTTGAGTTTATAAAAATGTCTTGTCTGGACAGTGTGTAAAAATAATCTCCTGGATGTGATCCTGGGCACCCTGCTGCGGGTGACCTGAACAAGACGATCTCCAGAGGCCCCTTCCAACCCCCACTGTGCTGGGATCCTGTGAAAAGTCTTTGAGGAGCTGGAAGTGCCATTTTGCCTCCGTGCTGCTGCCTGCAAGGCTGTGTGCTAGTGGCTGAGTGTTTTGCCAATGACCAGGCCCAACAAAAATGATACCACCACCAGCAGGAAGATGAACCAATACACAGACTGTATTGTATACAAGAAGGACATTCCATGAATGATCACCGGGGGTACAAACAGATCAATCAGCTGGTACATAATTGACACCACCCCCAACGATCCCACAAAGGACGTAACTCAGCCCACAACAGGTGGTACAAACAGAGACCCAAGGTTATCCACAGTTGTGATGGGAAACAGCCAGACCAGCAAGTTGAACACATAAGAGAAAGGTGCCCACATGGCGACTCTCACCCGATCGACCCGCGTTCGCAAAGGTCTTGAGCAGACTGGGACCCAGCTCCAGGAGAGTCAGGAGGTCTGCCCTGAACCAGGAAGCTCTGTGGAGTGCACTCCACAGACAGACACTCCTGACTCCCTGCCAGTGGTCCCAGCTTTTATCCCCAAGCAGACACCTGACCTTTGTCAACTCAGTGCAGGACCCCTGGGGCTCATTTCCCTTATGGCTCTCCCTGCAGGGCCGGCCGCACCCTGGGAGGAAGCTATAAGGCAAACTCACCACCTCTGTATGAAGGGCTGTGGGAATCACCCATATGTCAACCTTAATTTGGGTGCTCGGGGTTCATACCCCAGCATTTCACTGAGATTGGAATTGTACAGCCATGGGAGCGAGACCCCAAAGGCTGTGCCCGCAGGGACCCTCCTAGGTGGCACTGCTGGAGCAGAGCTCTTGCCGTGTGAGATATGTGCTGCCATCCCTCTGACTTGTGCCAGCACCCCTCCGTGTCCCATGCGAAAGGTGAGGGAGCATTTAAGCCACTTTTAAAGTAGTGTAAGACCTTAAACCCTTAGTGTCACATAAGGACTTAAATGTCTTACGACAGTAGCATGTCATAAGACAGAGTTAAAGCAACATAAGCCTCCTTTAGCTGCTGTGGTCCTTGAAGGGCAGTCTTACAGCATCCCCAGGGCTCCTATTTTAAAGGCCCCACAAACCCAAACTTTCCGAGAATTGTCCCTTCTGCAAGGCTGCTCTGAAGGCTTGGCTTTGATTGACCCTGGCTGCATCAGGCTGTGGGCATGCAGGATATTTGCCTTCAGCAGATTTGGATGCATCGTGAACACAAGGGCTTCTGGAGCTTGTCAAACCAAGCTGGTTTTTTCCAGTTTTTTTTTCTCCTTGGTGGAGAGTTTTAAGCAGCAAGTCCTTCTGGTGCAGCTGGTGTGTCTGGGAGAGGATGTGGATGCTGCAAGGTAAAGCGAGAGCCTTCTCCAGCTGGCACAGGCACAGAGGTCCAAGGGAAGAGGCAGGAACATGCATCAGAGCAGCAATGTGCAAGGTCACAAAGAAATGCCTGCGATGCAGGCAGCTGATCATGCCCTATGCAAACACTCCCCCCTGATCCATGGGGCTTATCACAGGCTATAAAGACACATTTTGTGGAAAACCCTGTTAAGATACTGTCTGCACATCGCTCCTTTAAGCCCTTACAGCAACTTAAACTGGCTATAATGTTAAGCCTTTGGAGTATTTTAAACTGCTTAGATTGCTCGAAAGACCAGCTTAATCTTAAACTGCAGTGCAGCTGCTTAAACAGTTTAAGCTGATCTAAAAGCTCGCAGGAACATGGAGTGCTTGAACTATGCTTAGCCCTGTTTGTTGACTGAAGCATGGTGCTGGCCCTGTCACACCCAACGTGACACTGGCGCTGACATATAAGCTGTTTTCCTAAGCAGACCTTGCAGAGTCTAAGGAAAGAAAAAAGACCTCCTCTTATCCCTTCACAGCACCAGGCACAGCTCTAGGTGTGCTCCTCCTTCCCCTCAGCACCACAAGCGTCACCAGCTCCCCAAGGAGAGGAAGCTCTCCAGGCACAACATCCTCAGCTAGGGAGGACGCTGGTGCTGCACAGCACGGTATGAGTTGTCACCTTTTATAGTGGTCACACAGTGCTAGTCTTTGCAGAACTTTGCAGGGAAAGGAGCTCACTAGTTGGATTATTAATGGTGCTTTCTTATGCAGCCCAGCAGGGGTGAATGTTGGTTAGCATCTTTCTCTGAAATAAGTAATGGCTTGAATCTCCAGCTATGAGGACAGAGGACAGCGCTCCATCCCTGAGCAGGATGAAGGTACTTCTAAACCAACACCTTGTTCACCACTGTCTCAGTCCAGTCCTGTGACTCTCTCCAAATAGGGCCATTTTTTTCTCATTACCATAGGGAAATCCCAGGGCTTTTTCATCAATTTTTTTTTTTCCAATTTCTTTGTTTTTCTCTCTTTTAACACCCATTAATTGCAGCCAAGGACTTCTGCAATATGTGCATTGGCTTGGGAAAAAGTAGTAATTCTCCAATGTGCCTGAAGTCTGGCTGGAAAACCTGCCCAGGTACAAGAAAACAGGTAAATGTGGTGCCCAAAGTACAAATTATCTTGGGTTCAGCAGCAGTATTACCTAGTGGATGAAC
The DNA here is from genome assembly GCF_000691845.1 of Merops nubicus. NCBI lineage: Eukaryota > Metazoa > Chordata > Aves > Coraciiformes > Meropidae > Merops > Merops nubicus. The sequence continues at coordinate 171 of NW_008622457.1, read as the reverse complement.
AACTTGATAAGAGACATGTTGATGAAGATTTTGGTCTGTCATGTGAAATTCTGTTTTTTTATCATGATATTCAGAAAAATGAAACAAATCATGACCTGTCCAGGTAATTACTCTGGACCCTTTCTGTTGTAAGTTTTGCCCTCTGCAATAATAATATATATAATTAACATA
>NW_008622456.1:70487-79730 GCF_000691845.1 Merops nubicus | reverse complement strand
ACGTGCTGGCTCACCTCGGTGGTTTAAGGGCATAGTTTGCTTCCCCTTGGTGTTTTTTTGGCTTATTTAAGCTGTGAGTGAGTCCTTCGAGTCTGTGGATCTGCTCTCCCTGGCCTGGTGGGGAAAGGAAAGAGCTGTGCAGACAGATCACATCTTTTTTGCGTTTTTGTCTTCTATTCACATGCAGTGATACATAAGAGCTCTGGCACGTTCCCCCGGTGATCGTTTTTTAAAACACTGCCCACGCTGGCATGGTGCTTCTGGACATTGGTTATCTTCCCTGCCAAATTAGCTGGGCCTTCTTGCAGAGATCTGGCAATCCAGCAGAAATGGAGAATTTCAGGGCTGGAGTTAATGATTGCCTACCTTGTAAGTGACTCAAAAGTAGTGTCATAGCAAGTTACTCACCAGTGCCCACAGGTAGTGAATTCCTTCACTTTTAGCTGTGTAATGTAATCTAGTTAACACAATCAATGCCAAACAGGCATCTCATTTATTTAACTAAACTAAGTTTATTTAACTAGGCTGTCTTGCTGGTGTGTGTGTATCAGCCCTGCTTGACCAGAGGAGCTGGGTGAGAGCAAAGGCTGCAGGGCCATCCTTGTTTAAAGACAGGTATTGATTCGTGGCTCTGCCCCACTGGCGGAGGTCGTGGGTTTCTGGAAGAACCTTTTGACTCTGACATTTCACTAACCCACTGCAGAAAACCCAGATCCATTTCACGAGGCGATTGCTGCTGTGTGTACCCCACTGGAAATGTTTCAAATGTCAAAATGTTGAGCAGTGTGAAGGGTTGACAGCTGCATGGTGAGCCCCTCTGGGGCTTCTGTCCTCTGGGGCCACCCAGCATGGACACACTTGTGGCGAGGGCTTTATCGAGCAGGGAAATAAGCAGGAAGAAGTATTGAAATCACTAAAATTAATCACAGGAGTTTAGTTAATTACGCACCAAAGTGTTGGTGGAACTGCCATGGAGAAGGCAGAAGTTTCCACTGAGGCTGATGCCTGTGACAGCCAGTCTGTTGGTGAAGGAAAGTCTTCTGCTGACTTCCAGGAGAATGTGTCCTGCCTCTTTGCTCTCATTTCTTGTCAACTGGCACTTTCTGCTGGGACTGCTGTGTGTGCTGAGCATGTTGCACGGGACAGCCCAGATTATAGCTCCAGGCATGTAACAGCTATATAATTACTGTCAGAGATTGGGTCATTCCTTAAACAAACAGGACATACTCAATACCTGCATCACCCTTCACCAAATGCTTTTGACATTTTTTTTTACTCTATGTTTTTAAACTTTATTTTCCATCGAGTTGTAGATTTGATTGAATTCTGAATTTGTAATTGTATTCTGCAATTCTGTTATTTACAGAATCCCAGCATGGTGGGGTTGGAAGGGACCTCTGGGGATCATCTCACCCAACTCCTCTGCTCCAGCAGGTCACCCACAGCAGGGTGCCCAGGATCACATCCAGGCAGGTTTGGAATCTCTCCAGAGAAGGAGACTCCACCAGCTCTCTGGGAAGCCTGCTCCAGGCTCTGCCACCCTCACAGCAAAGAAGTCACCCTCAGAGTAGAGAAGTTTTCCCATATTTTTTAATAACTTTTGTCACTGCATTTGCTGAAACCTCCCATATGGAGGCAACATAAACTGCAAATTAACTTACAGCAGTGTCAGGAATATGCCAATGAAACCACAGTAGAACTCTGGCCTTGGGGTACCTGTGAGATATCAGGGGCTTCCTCTTGAAATACTGGAAATGTCTAAGCCCTTGTTCCTCATTAGGGGTTCCTGCAGCTTGGCAGCTAGTCCAGCCTGTCTGCAGAGGCCTTTGGGGAGGGTTTGGAGAGGAGATCCAGCCACGGGAAGAGTCGATCGTGTTTGGGTAGGATCTGGTGACTGTTGACAAGGGGATCACACGGTGTTCTCCTCGTGGGCTGCCGTGGGGGCTTCTCTGCAGCTCTGTGCAGGAGGCTTGTTGCCTCCTGTGGTGGTTGGTTTTGGCATGTGTGGGCTCCAAGGAGTTTCCTGTCAGCAAGCAGTGGAGAAACAAGGGTCATAGCTCTGAAAATTTGGGGCAGCCGAAGCGAGGATGGAAAAGTGCCAGGAATGAAAAAAAAACCTCAAAACATTTTGTTCAGGTCATTGTGTGTAAGTGGTTAAGAATAATCATTTTCCTTGGGTAAAGTCAAATAGCCTTATTTATCTGCCTATTAGGTTGGTAATTGTTGTAGCTCGCACCATTTAAAACCTTTATTGACTCATTATCCTATTGCTGCTTGGTCATTAATATTTGTGTCTGCGTCACGGTAGCGCTCGGTGCTTTCAAGCAGATGAATTAAAGCTAAAAGCAGCTCTTTTTTTAATGAATTCATTTTTGTATCAATTAAAAAAGTCGTATTTGCAGATAGCTGGGAACTTTGTAAGTCATTCAAATGGATATGATCTTTTGCTGAAAGAAGTGCCTAAATTTTTAGTACATATATATCAGAAGGAGGCTTAAATACCCTTTGAATGATTCATACCACAGATAGGGACTCTCCTAATATGACAGCTGACCTCTTCTCTTCAGATTGTCTTGCTCCATCATCTCCCATGCCATTACAGCAATTAACTTCGTGTAACAACAGTTATATATAGTAGACACCAATAAAAGTCATAAGTAAACATTTGCATTCATGATTGGTTTCATATGACTGAAGCCATTTTGACTCCTTAAAACTGTATTTACTGCAGGTTTTTTTCCTGTTTTCAGCTAGATTCTACTATCCAGATATTTCAGTTATTATGTGAGAGTGTAGCAATATAATTTCAGCTTATATTTGGGATGGCTGCAGGGGGGTGGTTCTCTCTTGGTTGGTTTTAGCTGGCAGTACAGTCAGATGGAGCAGAAAAATGACCAGAGCAGCTGGTGGACCCTGAAACATCCCAACCAAGATGACATTCAGTTACTTCCCAGTGCCATAGAGACCCTCCTGAGGAAAGAGACAGTAGTCACTCTCCAAGCTGGTACAGCCTGTGGTGAGACACTGCATGTTACATCTGGGACACTTTATTTATTGCTAATATACCTGCATCTCTGGTAGGTTTTACCTGTGAAATATCCTAGGATTCAGCATGCACTGAAAGGGAATCGGTGGCTTGGAGACCAAGAGGGTGAACTGCAAAAGTGTTTGTTGTAGAGAGCAGACCTGTGCTCCAGTAATGAGAAGGTGAATCTGGATCCTTCTTGTTACTCAGCTGGGCTGTGGCAGACAGGCACCCATGTGCCCAAGGGCACTGGCATCTGGTTTAACCCAGGAGCCTGGGTGCCAGGAAGGTCATTAAATCCACTGGGAACTTTTAATGTTAACTTTGAGTGGGGATATTGGAGCAGTAGATGGCCAGAAAATCCAAAAAGCAGCTTGGTAAGATAACTTGACCCGTTTAAAACTTTTAACCCATGATGTTTCTTGATTGCTCAGCTTATTGTGGCACAGGTAACAGAATTAAATAAAGCACATCTCTTCTGAGTGCATGTGGTTAGCTGGCAGGTGCTGTGGAGCAGATCAGAAAGCCCATCGGTGACTTAAAGGCTTCTTCTAGAGCCAACCCTAACAGGGCCTCTGCCCTGTGCTGTTATGCTCTTAATTGATTTACACAGCCTTGACACGAAGGGAGCTATTCCCTTTTTATCTTCCAAAGAGCAGGGAGCTGGTCTCTGACAAGGCAGAAGGTGGTTAAACACCCATAAAAGCTGCTGGGCCTGCGCTGGGCTGTTTGCATTTACAGCTGTGTGCTGACAGTGTGCCCATCAGCATATCCATATGAAAAGCACTCGAGGTTGGACATTTACAACATCCTGTCGTTGGGCCACTCTAGGGCATCTGTTAGTGCAGGAAATGTGGGCAGGCAGGGGAGCAGCTGGAGAGCCCTGCTGGAGCACAATGCCTGGAGAGGGGAGCAGGGGAAGGTTGGGGGGAGAGGGAGGGGAACCCAGCCCTGAAGCAGTGCTGCCCGTGGCATGCCCCCGGGAGCAGGGCATCTTTGGTGGCACAGGAGGTGACCAGAGCGTGGCCTGGCACGGCCTGTGTGGGCATTGCAGGGCTGGCTGTGCCCTCAGGACACGGCTGCAGCAGAGGAGTTGTTCCTCCTGGAGAGGCTTTTGAACAAAGGACACAAACTCCTGTGTAGATATCTGTCTGGTTTTGCTCCGAGCTCCCTTGGCACTTCCTGTATGCAGGTAGATGTCACCTGCCCTTTCTGAAGCAGCAGAGATACAAAAAGATGAAGCACTTGTGTATTGTCCTGTTCACTGGCAGAGCCAGAAGGGGATCCAGGAGTTGATGGGCAGTGGGTGCAGAGCTGTCACAGGCCCTCTCTGGTCTACACCATTAGCTGTGGCCTCAGTTTTCTGAGCACAGTGGACATCCTTAACCCAGGTTTGCTTTCCTAATCAACAGTGTTCTTTATTTTTGAAAAAGATCTGTGGCCCTGGAGTTGTGGATACTCCAGGTGGTGTCTACACATAATGCCTGAGTCAGCTTGGGAATTTAAACCTCATTAACCATTAGGGTTGTGAGCCACTCGCTGTCCATTGGCACAATTATGTGCCCTACAAATATTTACCAATAAAAACAGAATCACAGAATGGCTGAGGTTGGAAGGGACCTCTGGAGGTCATCTGGAAGAACAATAAAAGATCCTACAGTGGCACCTGCTACCTAAGGGTACTTGTTCATCCACTACCTTGTAGAATTACTGGTTGATTCCTGAAGTGGATGAGCAACACTTTGCCTTTAGAACTTGAGACTTGTCTCAGTTTTACCACTGGGGTACAATTTTTTTCCCATATCTTCCCATGTTTGGTGAACTCAGCTTGGAGCCTGAATCTTTGCCTGTCCTCACAGCATCACTGTTCAGATTCCACGCTGTCTTTGCAAGTGATGTGCTGCAATTAGCTGCTGATGGCTTCCAGATGAAAATCACACTAAATTTGTTGGAATGAAGCTTAGTCTTTGAGCTGTGTGGTGAAATAGGGTGGTTCTAAAGTAGGTATGCAGAGCACGTGAGGGTGAATTCTTTCTTCATAAAGTAGACTAAAGGAAACCTTTTAGAAATGGACTTTCATTTTCTGAGAGATCAAATTCACTATTTACAAAGAGGTGCTGTTTGTATACAAAGTAAGGATTCAAATGTGACCAAGATAACTTGGTTTTGACTGAAATTTTAATGTGGTAATTAGTGGCTTCAGAGGCAAAAAAACCCCAACTGCTTTTAGCACAGACTGAAAGCTATTGGAGTATGATTCATTAAATTGTCCATAAAAGTCTTTTGTTTAGTGCAAATAAATACATTCCAGACTTGTTCACACTAACTGAATCCCCAAAGTTCAGGTTTTTTTCTTGACAGCTCCAAAGTGGAGAGTTACCAAGTATTTAAAGTCTACTGGAGTTTACCTTTGTTACAAATTACACCCTGTGTTGGAATCTTACTTGGTATCATGTTGCTGTGATTAAATGGGTAACTCTCCACTTTGGAGCTGTCAAGTATTTAAAGTCTGCTGGAGTTTACCTTTGTTACAAAATACACCCTGTGTTGGAATCTTACTCAGTATCATGTTGCTGTGATTAAATAATGAGCCAGCTGCTACCAGACAAGATGAGAAGCCCTGATTCAGTTCCTGCAGTGTGGGTAAAGCTGGGCACTGCTAGGTATAAGACTTTAAACTAATTAGTTGTTTGCAGCAATTACATGCAACTTGTCCCTGAAGGTAATGGGCCAGAAAGATTTTTCTTCTATCCTTCTACTGTGCTTCCTTTCTGCAGGTGGCCTTCCAAAGCCTGTATTATTTCAGTTAAACACTGAATTCTAGATTTCACTGTTGTGGTGTATTGTTGTCTGTCAGTGTGCAGACAAATGTGCTGTCTGCTGTTCTGATCAGGCAGGTGGAATATGATTTATGGTTCCAGATGATTTGTGCAGTGGTTCTGCTATACATCTGTATTCAGGGGTCAGAGAGAATCCACCACAGGGCAAACTTTGTGTTTGTTTTGTACTTCCAGGATTTATTCCTACCTCTGAAAAATTCCCAATTATTGAAATACCTAAATAAAGGCATTGGTAGTTTTTTTTTAAGCTTACTTGGAACTCCAATTTTGTGATTTTTTTTTTTTTCAGGGTTTACTATCAAGCAGTGTTGCAAAGTGGTGTTTCCAGAGTCTAGTTTTATAACTATCCTTTCCTATTTCACCCTTGCCCATCCTTAAATAACATTGGCCTCTTTTCTTGTGGCTCCTTCATATGTGCCTATTAATCTGCCTTCACTCCTGTTCAAAGGTAATGCCCTCCTATTTTTTTTAATCCTTTTTGCAATCCCTCCGTTGGATTCCCTCCAAATTATCTGCTTCTATATATAGAGAGAGGTGAACCATATGGGTCTGGAGAGGAAATTGTGCTCCTGAGATGGCAGATGTAGAGATGAGTTTCAGACACAAGAATGCAAAGGGGTGAGGGGCCAAAAAGTGCCATAGGTAAGGATTTGTCAGGCCAGCCCTGCTATGTGGAGCAGAAAGATGGACCACCAGAGAACGAGGGCTTTAATGAGCTTGGCTGTACTTGAGGCCAATGACAGGACATCTGTGAGTGGAAACTCCAGGAGATCAGGAGGGAAAAGTAGCATCAGAGATGTCAAAGCAAGATTTAAGCAGTTTGGATGTACTGTGAGGATGGTAGAAATCAGAGGAATGGGAAGGTTTGAAAGGCATAGAAGCAAAACATGGGGGAGTTGTGTATTTCTGGGGAACTGGGAGAGCCTTGTGCTGTAACATCTGCCCAAATGAACCTGGGATGGGTGAGGGCTTCTATGGCTGGCCTCCTGAAATAATATTCTGAAATAATACTCTTTTGAAAATTTATTCTGAAATAATAAATTTGCTTGGTGTTATTTTGGAAGCTAAAATTCAAGATGAGAAAAAAAAAAAATAAAAATTAAAGATGAGAAATGCTTGCTGCTGAGCCATGAGTAGCATGAATGCAGATTCACAGAGAAAATATAATCACTATTGCCACAAATACACTTTTTAAGTAGAGGGCAGGTGAAGCAGGGTGAATATAGTCCCCCCCCAGAGGTGTTTCCACAGCTGGACCCCAGAAGGGGTTATCCCTTTCAGCCAGCACTGAGCTGGAAAACCTCTTTGCATTCTCCTCTCAGGTGTCCATCCTGCTCTGGGAGGTTCTCCTTGGACAAACCTGCAGGGTCAGGCTGGGGATTTGCATTAATTGGTAACATAATCTGACACTTCAGGATGTGACCTGCTCATCACAGAGGCTAGAAGAGGGGGCTTGCCTGCTGTGTAGAGCAGCATTGCTACGTGGATTACTGCCTGGCAGTGGCAAGGCTTTTGTGGGCAGTGGAAGAACATCCCCCTGCCTGCTAGTCAGCAGCATCTGAAGACTTTGATACCTCTCTTTGTCCTCATCACTCCCCAGTTTGTGGTCTGGGTGAGGTTCTACCCACTGCTAGCCAGGCTGTTGAGGACTAGTGCTGAGCTCTGGCTGCAAAACCCTTTCTGATTTGTAATTCTGAATGTGATTTTGAGACTCTGGCTAAAACCATATCAAGCACTGTGTTTCTCTGGCAGCCAGGCAGGCTAAAGGCCTGGTTTGAATTTCTCTTTTCAAACTCTTCTGTATTGACCTGGGGCTATTTAGTCTGAAGAAAAGGAGGCTCAGGGGAGACCTTGCTCTCTACAACTACCTGAAAGGAGGTAGGAGAGAGGTGAGGGGTTGGTGTCTTCTCCAAAGGAACAAGTGATAGGACAAGAGCAAATGGCCTCAGTTGCACCAGGGGAGGTTTAGGTTGGATGTTATAAAAAATGTCTTTCCTGAAAGGGTCATCAGGGCCTGGCCCAGGCTGCCCAGGGCAGTGCTTGAATCACCATTGCTGGATGTGTAGATGTGGGGCTGGGGGACGTGATTTAGGAGTGGACTTGGTAAAGTTAATGGTTGGAATGATCTTAAAGGTCTTTTCCAACCTAAACAATTGTATGAGTTTGAAACCAGGCAAGTCATTCCTCCTTTTGGCCATTATACTCAGTCTCTTTTTGGCTCGGTTTCATCTCATCTTGACAGAAGATGTTCTACCTGTAGCACCAGCCCTGTGGCCCTTGCAGAGGGCCATAGGCAAACATTAGCCCTGCCCAGGCGTGGGGACAACATTCCTCCACAAGTCCTGGTTTTGCTTTATTGTTTGGTCACAGGTGGATAACTCTCCCCTAGTATTATTTCCCCAGGTTCAGAGATGATGACAAGTTCACACTGAAGCACACAGTTATTACTCCACTGATGCAAATGAGTCAAATAGCATAAGTGCTTAGCACACTTTCTGTTCTTTTAAATTAAACCCAAAGCCACTCTGAAATACCAAAAGCAAGGTAAAAAGCCAGTGGTGGAATTCTCATAACCAGCGCTCTTCCAAACGCCTTTGAAGCTGAGGTTGGACAGTCACCAAGCTCAGGCTTGTTGCCCCTTCAGGGTTTTGCTTTCTGTCTGTCTGTGCAGTACCTGCTGGCTGTGGGCAGGACTCTGCTCCTGCTGGCTGTGGGCAGGACTCTGCTCCAGCTCCTGTGCTGGGGAAAAGCTTCACTGCAAGGGAGAGAGGACAAAGATGGGAGATCTGAACTTCAGCCTCACACCCCATCCTTAGCTGCTGCGTGCAGGACAACGTGGATTTAAGATGGAGCCATGGTTTCCAGCCTGGATTCCAGGCAGGGCCTTTTCTTCTCCTACTGATGTCACAACCTTTGCATCCTCTGCAAGAACAGCTTTTGTGTTTTATATGCCCAGAGGCTGCCCGTAAAGGTTGGCAAGGGCGGTTGGTTAAGTCTGCACAAGGTCAGTCAGGATGTCTAATAATTGTCCTAACACTTTACCTGCTATGGAACAATAATGAGAGTTTTTTTCATTATTTTCGGGTGAGTGAGCCTGGCAGATGCTGACAGCCAGCAGATGTGTAAAGTTCGAGGTGATTTGTAAGGGACCGGCTCATCTGACGCGTAAAGGTTGGCAAGGGCGGTTGGTTAAGTCTGCACAAGGTCAGTCAGGATGTCTAATAATTGTCCTAACACTTTACCTGCTATGGAACAATAATGAGAGTTTTTTTCATTATTTTCGGGTGAGTGAGCCTGGCAGATGCTGACAGCCAGCAGATGTGTAAAGTTCGAGGTGATTTGTAAGGGACCGGCTCATCTGACGCACAGTAATTGCTC
>NW_008622456.1:45394-70467 GCF_000691845.1 Merops nubicus | reverse complement strand
TGCTCCTCCAGAACGAGGTAAAGGTCAGTTCAAAGAGCTGCTCCAGCCTCAGGGGCTGAAACTCAAACCCTCCTTTCCATCTCTCCCCTCCCCGTGGGCTCCCGGTACGCCCGGAGCCAGGTGAGTGCCCCTGTTCCAGATTTTGGGGTTGTTTGTGGGACTGGTTGTTTTAATCTGGAGTGGGCTTAAATCCCTCCCCTGCTAAGGCTTAGAAAAAGTCCTGTGACCCACCTGTTGGTGTGTCAGTTTGGTGCTCATGTGTCCACCCATAATTTTGGGTTTGGAAGTTTCTCCTGGGACTTGCTCCTCTGCTTCAGCACCTGTGTGCCCTGGCATCTCCCTGGGCAGCCAGTGCCAGCCCTGCCAGCACAGCCAGGCTTCTCTTCTGCTCCCTGCTGCCCCCCAGGCTCCGTGTCCCTTCTGAGAGGGGCTCTGACAAGTTCCTGATGCCACAGAGATGCTTTCAGCCCAGCTGTGTTCATAACACCCCAGGAGGTCAGAAGCTGCTCTCCCTTCGCACCTAGCTCCCCGCATGCAGGTGAAGTTCAAGCTTCCTCACTCGTGGGTGTCAGGAGTGAGCAGTTGTGTTGGAAACAGAACGAATTGGTCTGACTGAACGTGAGCCTGTTGATGGCCCTTGATGGGCACCAGGAGGTGGCCCCGGGGTGTCCACAGCTCCCTGGACCATGCAGAGTCCCTGCAGCACGGTGCTGCCTGTCCTATGCTCACCTTGCCCTCTGGTCAGGATCGATTCCTGGTGCTGCTGGAGTTTGAGTGGCACCTTTATCACAGCCACACTGTCTGGACATCAGCTGAAGCCCTGAGTGGGTTTCCTGGGTGCCTGCTCTTCTGTTATATAGCTGCTGACAAAGCTGTGATACGCTGGAGATCTGGATAAAACATGTTGTGTGTTTCATCTGCTGTTGCCTCATTCTTCTGTACTTGCTGCAGGTATCTAATCCCTTGCTCTTTATCTCCTACAGCATCGCCTTACAAATCTTATTTATTCTCCTCCTACCATCCCCATGCTTGCTGGCACTAGGAATCTCAGTAACTTGCTCTGCACGTGCTTCTTAAAGTGCTGGTGGCTGGGTCAGCTCTGTAGCTGGAGGTTTTCCCTTGAGCTGGCCAGTTCAGCAGCAGTGCCTCCACTAGACAGAGACCTTGGAGGCATCCCTTAGTTCCTCCTGGTGCAAAACCTGACCATGAACACTGAAGGGGAGTTTTACCCTGAATACAAACAGAGTTGGGATTTCCCCCCACGTTGAGCTGTTGTTGAAAGCTCTCCCTGATTATTTAAGCTGTGAGGTAATAGTTGTTTGCTGGTGGGTGCTGGCTCTGTGGGCTCTGCTGGTGGTCCCCGTGCTGAGCATCCTGGTGTGTGTATAATGCTGCTCCTACCAGGGAGCATGGCTGTACTCCCTGAGGATTTGGCAAGGAGCTAGCAGAGGGTCTTTTTAGAGGTGTTAATTTGGGAAGAAAAAAATGGCTTGTCATTGGAAGAGTATTTGAGGTCCCTTCCTACCCCTATGATTCTATGATTCTCTGATTCTCTGCAGTTCTTGATGGTGCTTTTTTTATTTAATATTCTAGGATATTTTTGAGAGTCATTTTTGTGTTTCACCAGAGGACTCCCATTTTCTGCCCAGCTTGCCCTAGCTCTCTGTGGACCTCACCTGATCCTAAGCATTTACTGAGCTCCTTGGTTGAGGTGCTAATTGCTGGTGGCCACGAAGGCGTGGAGCAGTCCAGGATGTGTCCAGGCTGCTTCTGCTTTGGTCAAGCCTTTCAGAAGGGTAGCTCTGGTTTTCATCTAAAATTCAGAGGAGGAATTTATAGCATAGGAGAACTGAGTCTTTGCTTTCACCAAGCTGACCCGTGAAGGTGCTTGTTTGTCTGTGCAAGTTGGCACTTGGTCTTGGGCCTGGATTCATTTCATTGACCTTTAGGAAGAGAAAGAACAGAGTCTAATTCAACAAATGTCTGCTTCCAGCCAGTCATGAATCACAGGATTTTTTTCCTACAAGTGTGCAGATAGGCTTTGCATTTAGAGTAAGTCTTTTTTTAAGCATGGCACACTCTGTTAAAGTTTGTTATGTGTCCACATTACACTGCTTTGCTTTTTAACTACAGCTGAAACCGTGTTTGGAATAACAGATGTGGAAAATTGTCATCCCACTGTCACACCAATTGCTCATTGTTCTGAGAAGGTCACATCATAATTCATTAACAATAATTATTCCCTGGGTACACCCTGCACTTCTTCACTCAATTGCTTCATTAACTTGTGAGTGAATCTCACATTCACTGCTCCAATCAATGAAGATATATTTATAATGTACAAGTGGATGCTATTAGTTACAATATATTAACTGCCTAATTTAAAATAGAAAAGCTATTTTTATGAAGGGCAATTAACCACTAAGTGTAATTGATAATTCACATACCTGTGATTAGGAAAGACAAATAATAAGAAAGAAATGAATCACCTGCCTTATTGAAGAAGACACCAGTGTGCAGTTCTAACAGGCAGAAGGGGCTCTTTGGATCAGGACCGAATTTCTAAGAATCCTTTGGTGGAAGGTTCATCATCAGATGTGTTACCTCAGGGTGGTTTTGGTGTTTGCACCAGCCAAGGGGGATCATCTTCTCTAGAAAATGAACCCACCACATTTTATTCTCTTGAGAATCAGCTTAATAGAAAAGTCCTTTTTCATCCTAACACAAAGAAATGTAATAATATTTTAATATGAATTTATAAACCTAGCCCCATGCTTTCCTAGATTTCTAAGCTTAGGTCCTCAAAGATAATTCCACACAAAGTAACACTAACTCTGACAAAAACTGGGCATTTTAATATATTTGAGGAGCTGAGTGACAGTCCCTTTGGCAGAGAGTTTTTTAAAAATTGTGACACGTTTTCAATGCTGATTTTCCATGGCCACTTTGAAATAAGTTGCTTCTCCCAATAGCTGACAACTCGTCCTTGGGGAAGGGGCCTTTTTGTGACATCCCCAGTAGGTCACCACAGTTTGGGTCAGGAAACAAAGCCCTCAGAGGCAGAGGACTTCAATGAGATTGCCAACTACCGATCCACAGGAGCCATGTCCTTGGCTCTGGGTGTCTGGGGCCATGTTTTCATCCCTTGAGAAGCCATTTACCTGTCCTTTGAAAGATTAAGTGATAAATACAACTGAAGCCACCCCAGTGTTGATAGAAGCATCAATGCAACTAGCTGGCCTCTTACCTGGAGTCTGCAGAAGAGCAAGACCTTGCTGATACCTCCAGCAGATCACTGCAGAACGGTGAAAATCCAAATTATAATGCCAGTAGCTGGTGATCTCCCACCAGATATCCCACCAGCTACTCTACTGATGGCTGTGCAGTGCCCTAGGTCATGTGTGTCTACATCCATGGGCTGGTTTGAAGCAAAGGAGCTGCATTTGGGTTTTGTGATTCCTGGAAGGTGTGTGTGCCTGACAGACCGTGGGCATCCCCTCTTCTACCAGGTGCAGCTGAGCTCTGTGCTCCAGGAGGGCAGTTATACACTGTGTCAGGGGCCCTGCACATAGAATCATAGAATCATTCAGACCTTTAAGACCATCAAGTCCAACCATTAACCCAGCACTGCCAAGGCCAGCACTAAACCATGTCCCTCATCTCCACGGCTTCTCAACCCCTCCAGGGATGGGGACTCCAGCACTGCCCTGGGCAGCCTGGGACAGGGCCTGACAACCCTTACAGGGAAGACCTTTTTCCTTATGTCCAAGCCAAACTGTCCCTGAGTCCAACCTCCTCTCAGGGAGCTGTCCAGAGCCAGAACGTCTTCCAAGACGAGGGCATGTCTTGGTCACAGGGATCCTGCTCCTGCTCTGGTGTTTCCTCTGCATTTTTATTGTAATTAACTGAAGTTATGGGTCGGACAACAAAAGCTCCTTTCCTCTTTCTGGTTTACCCTCATGTTGCTTTCACTCAACAGGATCAAAGCCTCTGGTCTGAAGCTGAGGTTCTGCACCAACGAAACCCAAGCAACGCGGGAGAAGTTTGTGAAGAAGCTCCAGGGCCTGGGCTTTGACATCTCCGTGGGCGAGGTGACCGCCCCGGCCCCTGCAGCCTGCCGCCTTTTGAAGGGACGTGGCCTGAGGCCTCACCTGCTCGTGCACGACGGTGGGACAGCACCCCAGCACATGCTGGGGCATTACATTGTCTTTGGTGTCACTGCAGGGGTTTTAAGCTTCAAGTGTTTTCTTCAGGATGTGGGTATGGAGAAAGGATCCTGCCCTCGCTGTTACCCGTCTTTATTCAACTACTCAGGAGTTTACCTCAGGTCTTGGTGCCTGGGTGTGACAAGCTGAGATATAACTGAGACCTGGGTGGTGGGAGCAGGGGTAGGAAATGGTTTATTTTGCTCCTTGTTGTGTGATGGATTGCAGGATCTTGGCAGCAATAGAAGAGGTCTGAAAAACAGTTAAGTCAGACTTCTATTTTTATTTTGTTAAGGGAAACACAAATCTGGGGAAAAACATCAACTCCAGCAGGATCCAAAATGATAAGGAATTTGTGGATTTGTTTTTTTCTTTCTGCTTCTGTAGATCTTGTCCCTGAATTTGCAGAGATTGATAAAACAAACCCAAACTGTGTCGTTATCGGAGACGCAGCAGAAAACTTCACCTATGCCAACCTGAACAAGGCTTTCCAAGTTCTCATTGGGATGGAGAAGCCTGTTCTGATCGCCCTTGGAAGAGGGTGAGTTAATTACTGTTTGTTTCTGCCTCTAGTCTCTACATTTTTTAATTTCTCCAATGTCTTTGTGCTCAGTGGAGGCCGGATGTTGGTGTTGGGCATTCACACTGCCAACTTTTAAGCAGTTCATCTGTGTTTGGGCTGGGAGGCTGCTCTGCTCGTGTGCCTCTCAGTGAAGGGTCCTCAGTGGGTAATTCAGTCATAACTTTGCCTGAGTCCCTTCCTTGTAGCAGCTTTTAGAGACCTGGAGGTGCCCTGGTGTACAAGCACAGCAAACACCACCCTCCAGCCCTCCAAAGTCAACCTTCAGGAGCGAGCAAAACAATCCACGTTTGCAGATGGTGGTGGGAGGGTTAGATAACTGTAGGTTTGTAAGGCACCAGGAAAAGGACTTCAGAGCAGGTCCAAGAGCCTCTCAGAAAACCCATAGGAATCATGGAGAGTTTGGATTTTGATGTGTGCACTTTTGTGAAGACGTTTTGTGAGAGGCCAGTGGGATTACAGGCACTATGTGTCTTTTTTTGTCTTAGAGATGAGAACTGCTGGTTTGACTGCTGCATGCAGCCACGTGCTCCTGTCTGAACTGAATGTAAACTATTTTTAATAGTGAAAGAAACCCAAAACAAACACAAAATCCAGCAGGGCCCTGCCTGAATAAAGGGCTGTTGGTGTGGATTTGTGGTGCAGCTTCATCTCCCAGTATCCTGAAGTTACTCATGGTGGGGAGGATCAGGTGGTCCAAAATTCTCTGTTTCAGCTGACAGCCAGCCAGGTTTCTTCTTCCAAGTTCTCATCCTTCCCATGTTTGTGGTGGCTGAGGTGTGTTACTGGATGTGACTAATGACCTGTGTGACATCAGTGCCTCCTTGCCATTTCTGTGGTACTTCAAGATGCCATCTGGGAACGTTGGCAACAGTGTCTCTGCAGGTTAATAAGTATGAAAATGTCACACGTAAGGGAGCACGTTCATGCTGGTGGCTTGAGAATTGCTACACATCAGGAATAAGAAGCCAGGAGAGGTTTTATTTGTAATACAGAAATCCTACCAACTTATCAAAGTAGCTACAATGCACAAGCTCCACCTGAGCTGTGTTGGAGCTGGGGGTAGATGTTCTTCTGGCTGTGAGTGAAGTGTGGTGGCTGAGAAGACCTCAAGGCAGAGCCCAGGGATAGCCTGATGGGCTGGTGAGTATGGCAAAGGCCTGCAAGCACATCTGTGCTTTTGAACTGACAGATCAAACGTTTTGATAGTTTGACTATCAAAAGACATTTTTAATAAAGGTAAATTTTGACCTCTTGCTTTCACGTGCAGGAAAAATCCAGTCAGGGATTTTGAATTCTTTCCTAAAACCAAATCATTTAGATGTCTTCTGAGATTTTAAGCAGGAGGTTATTAGTGCCAGCACTGAATAATGACCAATCCCAATGGTTTCAAAGGAGTTTTTCTTATCTGTTGTGTCATGTGTAGGCTTAAAAAGGACTATGAATGTTTAGCTTGAGGAAACTCTAGTGACAACTTTTTTTTTCAGTGGTTCAATAGACCATAATGGTCACAAAAAACCTTCTTAGTTTGTGGGTTATTGATCCAGCTGGGTAGAACTTACCAGTGGGAAGGAGCAGTGAAGTCCAGTGTGTTGCTGTACCTGACAGTCACACTCTGATCCTACAACACGGACACAAAATCCTTCCTGATTCTCAGTTGGAAGCTTGAGGAGAAAATGCTGAACCAACAACATTATGATAATGGCTGATGTACATAAAACAACCAAGTTTTGTGTTTTGCAATATCATCTTTCCAAATGAAATACAGAATCAAGCTGTGTTTAAGATGTGCAGTGTGATCAGTGCAAAAATGCCCTTGTAGCTTGTGCACACAGAAGTATTTATTTACTTGCTCATTCATTCATGTAGACAGCTCTAAAAGAGACCCACTGTTATTTTTTGGAAACCTTAGTTTTCATCTTAAAATGTAGATTTTTGGATGTTCTGAGCTCAGCTTTCACCATGAACTTTTTTTTAGCGATTGATCATTTAGGTAACGTTCTGAATTAGTTACCCTGCTAGGTAAGTTCTCTAACTTAAAGAAGGGAGATTATAGATTGGATGAATTGTTCACCTCACCAGAGAAGCCTTGTTGAAGCAAAGGCCCATATCCAAAACCAAGCCACAAGCTGGCTTCTTTTTTAATGTGCAGAGTCCATGTAGTTGGGTGGACCTGAACGAGGTGCAGGCCTTGGGCAGGCAGGTTGATTTTGGCTGAAGTTTTAGTTCATTCCATAGAAAACCAAAATGTCAGAGCCACTGAAGCAGAATGCCCTCCTCTAGAAAATGGAGTGATTTACATTTAGCATCTGTTTTGGGCTGAGAGTGGGAATTGGCTTTGTAATTTCTTCTGTCATGGCACTGTCAGAAAATTAAGCTGTTTACGCTAGACTATAGAAGGTTAATGGCTGTTCTAGCAAAGGTCAAGTGGTCATTTTAAAGGGAGCCTGTGCTGAATAATCGAAAATGGCAGAAGGATAAGGCATAAAACCTTAACTCATTGCTCATCCTACCTCTTTTTTCCTGTCACAGAGAAGTCTGCCTTTGCTTTCACCAGGAGGGCTTGGAAGACCTGTGTTAATGTGAATCGCTATTCCAGAAAAACACCATAGAGATACTGATTCTATGGGCTTCAAGGCAACAGGAACATTTTTCAAAGGAAAAAAAAATAGCTTGGAGAGCTTCCTTAGTCCAAATAAACAGTGCCCTGGCTTTCCTCATGCGTGAGGCTGGTGACAAGCAATAATTGCCAAGCATTTGGGATCCCTTTCCAGAGGTACTGAAGGTGTTGCAGCTGCTGGTTGGTACCAGCATGTCATCCTGATCCTGTGTCTGCCAAGGAGAGTGTGTCTGTGATGAAAGGGAGAGCAGTGTAGCTGTTGTCCTTTGGGAGCAGCTAGTATTCAGTGCAGTAAAACAGAGGCCCAGTTCATCCTTGATAGGAGCTGGTTGAAATCCCTTTGAAGCAGTGGAGTTGTGTTCCAGATGGGCATCCAACCTGAGAT
This sequence comes from Merops nubicus, assembly GCF_000691845.1. NCBI lineage: Eukaryota > Metazoa > Chordata > Aves > Coraciiformes > Meropidae > Merops > Merops nubicus. The sequence continues at coordinate 62,677 of NW_008622456.1, read as the reverse complement.
CTTTTCCCCAGCACTGCCCTCTACTTAATTCCTGGGGTTAAATTAAGGCTCCAGAGTTTCTGATGACTTGACTTTTTGCTGCAGCCATATGGACATCTGTACAGGCAGAGAAAATAATAAAATGTGGTTTCTTTGTATTTAACTGCCAGTTCATTGGAACTTTATCACTTTCATTTCCAGACGCTACTATAAAGAAACCGATGGTCTGAAACTTGATGTTGGAGCATATATGAAGGCATTAGAGGTATTTTATAGCTTGCATTATGCTTACTCCCTCTGTGCACCTTGTTAAAAGAGTAACTGGTATAAAAATGGGTCATCTTCTGTAATTACTCACCTTGGTGGAGGAAGTTTCCCCAGATTGAAACTCGTTTGCTGCATTCGAACGACGGATGGATTCATTTGTTCTCTGACTTGGTTCATTTTAAAAATTTTATTTAAAAGGTGAACTTTTACCATCTTGGTACCTTTCTTGGAAGTGAGGCCCTTGAAAGAAGGAGGCAGAAAGAAAAAGGAAGGTCTGGTTTATGTTTGGTGTAGCATTGTTAACACAGCCCTTGCCCTTAACAGTTTACAGCAAAAAATACTTAAGTGCAATCCTGTTGTTTAAGCCTGACCAAGTCTGTGCAGAGCTGGAACTGATAGATAAGCCAGCCTTAGGGTGAGAGAGGGACAGAATCATTATTCTCCCTTTTAAAGGCTTGCAGAGAGATAAAAAATAAATGCAGAATGAATGCAGAGAATAAAGCAAAGTAAGGGTTTATAGAAGCACAGAAGATAATGAATATAGTGTATACTTGCAGCACATTCATTAGTGTCTGTGTGAGTTTTGGGGAGACTTTTTGCCTCCCAGGTAAGCTTCGTCTTCTAGTTGTCTAGGAACAAGCTAGAAAGACCTTTTTCAGCCTAGTACTGCTATTTAGTTGCAGGAAAATAAAACTTTGTAAATCTGGCTGGTCACTTGAAACATTAAAAGCATGCCAGGTGGTTGAAGAAACCCTCTGCATCTTTTACAGCCCTCCAGTGCTTGTCATCATTTCACATGAAGGAGGTTTGCTATTTCTTTAAGAGTGATGCTTTTACAAAAATGGGTGATACTGAAGAGCAATCTCATGATGGAGAATGTAGAAGGTTTGTAACTGGAGATGTTCCAGGAGGACTTTCTCTCCTGCCAGAGAACATTAAACACTTCTGTTATCTAAATTCCCTGATATTCACCTTCACCCTCTAATCCATTGTGGTATTTAAGGGCAAAAATCAATAATCACATACTTTTTGTACAATTGACTGGAGTTGTGGAGTTGAACAAATCCTTCTCTGATCAGCATTTTTTATTCGTGTCTCTCTTCATTTTTTTTTCCAGTATGCTTGTGATGTTCAAGCTGAGGTAGTGGGAAAACCATCAAAGATGTTTTTTGAGTCAGCCTTAGCAGAAATGGGAGTTCCACCAGACCAGGTAAGATTTCTGAGGCTGTGACCACTGCCTGTGCCATGTAGTGATGCCCACTGATGCATTTTTTTACTGGTTTGGTGATTTTCACAGAAAGTTATAGAAGCAGTTGAGGGGACTGTGGCCAGAACAACACAGGAAACTTTGGGTGAATATACAAAAATTTTTTTCCAAACTCAGTGTTATACATGGTGCAGAGAAATATTTATATTCAGGATCTTCCTATGAGTTACTTAAAAAAAAAAAAAAAAAGAAAACAGAAAAGAAAAATAGTTGAAAAAGTGCTTCAGAGGGTAAAAAAACCATGTTTGCTCATTCTCTCAAATAATGTGAATTAGAAAAAAGAGAACTGACAGCCAGGAGAGTAAGTGCTGGCAGACAGGGACCTCTTGAATTTCTTCTGCCCTGTTTACTCTTCCTACCCTCCTGCAAAGCATGACAGTGTTTTTTTTTGTGTTTTTCTGTTTTTTTTGAATGAAAATTCCCTTTTCATTCCCTGTACCTGTTTCTCTCTGCTCTGACTGTACCCTTCATACCTCTACCCAATTTAGGGTCTTCCATCCCTCTATTCTCTACTCTGGTTTCTCAGTCACCTTGCTCCCAAACCATATCATTCAAAAGAACATACACTTCTGTGTTGAAGTTCCTTTATTTGGAGGCTAAAGAGGACAATACAGAAGAAGACAAGTTGGGTTTCCCAAGGGATTGTGGCAGATATTGTGCCTCACAAGATGAGAGGTGCCCCAGTGCTTGGCACTCCACTGGGCAACTGGAGGCTGCAGCATGGTGGAATCACAGCTAAAATATTACTTATTTCCTTTGGTGTCACACAGATGAGCTTTTTTTAATAAAAGAAAAAGGCAGAAATAAAACATTTTCTAATTTAGGTGAATGGGAAGCACTGACTGACCCCAAAACCTCCTCCTGTGTTACTGGATTCCTCACACTTTCCAGGAACACACTGATGCTCCTTGCAGCACTTAGTACAGCTCACTTTTTTTTCCCCCTCTCAGTAGTTGTGCTCAGATCCTCTCTATTGATTTATTGTTGTATCACACAGGACACAAGGATGAGTGTGAGATGACTCACAGACAGCAGTGAATTACAACCTCATAATTCCATCAGGGGGTTTTGGTGGCATTATAAACAACAGGAGAGAAATTTGGGTGGCTTGTAGATCCCTAGAACCTGGAGATGAAATTATGGCCCTGTAATTCAGTATGTGCTTGGGTTTTGCTTTATTATAGAGTGGGGAGATGGAAAAGGTTTAGCAGGCCATCTCATCCATCTCCTGCCTTGAGCAGGAGTGTTCCCTGCTCCATGTTTATTAATGTTTTGTCCAGAGCAGTTTTCAGTGAGCCAAACAACTGCACTTTTGTAAGTGCCACAGGGACAGTGTTCATGGCTGAGGAGCTCTCATGGGCTGGCAGCTTTTTCTGGGATTCATTGGGATTCTTCCCTTTTAAACTGCATCTCCTTATTTCTACTTTTACCCCAGATGACAACCAAAATAACTCCCTTCCTGGATATTTTCACCCTTCAGTTACCTGCAGTGCTTTTTTCTATACTCCAGTTTTCCAGTATCTTCCCAGTAACAATATAACAGGTACTGTTTGTGTGAGCCAGATGCATACAGGTTTGTGTTTCCTTATTTCAGAAATGATCAATGGGCAAGAGTAGAAGGGAAGGTGTTACTCTTGAATCTTCCATCCTTGTGTGGTGGCATTGCCTGCCCTTTCCCATAGGCAAGACAGTTGTGGTTGTCCTTGGACACTGTTTTGCCCAGTTCATGGGTATCACAGAATCATAGACTGGTTTGGATGGGAAGGGACCTTTAACATCCTCTAGTCCAACCCCCTGCAGGGAGCAGGGACATCTGCAGCTAGAGCAGGGTGCTCAGAGCCCTGGCCAACCTCACCTGGGATGGTTCCAGGGATGGGGCAGTGACCACCTCTCTGGGCAACCTGGGCACCCTCAGCATAAAAATTATCTTCCTTCTCTCTGGTTTGAATCTCCCCTCCTTGAGTTTCAAAAACTAATCCCCCCTTGTCCTGTCACAACAGGCCCTACTCAGCTTTCTTCCAGGACCCCTCTAAGCACTGAAAGAAGAAGCTCTCCCCAGAGTTTCTCTGGTCATATGATTTGTTCTTTTCCTAGTGTTATATGCCATCAGTTTGTTGTTGTGGTATGTCCAGCATTTGGAGTGATTTTTTGTACTCAGAGAGCTTTGAGGTGAAGGGAGCATGTGGCTGCCCCAGGGTGAGTGTAGTGGATGCTACCCCATGATGGTGCCAGTCACTTCATGCTTCTGACTAAGGAGAAAATTGTGCTGCTGGAGTCAAAACCTGGATCATGAGGGAGGAGCAAATTCCAGCAGAGCAAACTCCCTTCATTCTGGCACACTCTCCTAACTTCTGCATGCTTCTTGCAACTTTAATGTTCTTTAGAGCAGGATTTGTAGGTTGTTTAGTTGCATATAATGATAAGAACTCTGTATATGGAGTTCAGGGAGTTCCTCAGTCATTTCAATCTGTCTCCCAAATGAGCTGTACTTCCCTGCCTTTGTAATGACATGACAACAACTGGTTCTGCTTGCCTTGAGTTTTATAAAATGCTGGCCAATAACTTATTCCACCTGTGGAATGCATTTAATCCATACCATCATTAAACCATCTTAGATGAGCTGTGCTTTTGGAAACATATTACAATTTTTTTTTTTTCAGCTGATTTTTAATGAAAAATGCTGTTTTAATAAAGCTGTCTCAGCACAGCAGTGCTAGACAGTGGCAAATCTTAAATTTCTCAAGCTGCTTTAATCAATAAAGTTATCACCAGTCGTTTCCCTTGATAACTGCTTCTCACTGAGACCCTGACTTTCCCTTCTGCCACTGAGATGCTTTCAGCCTGCACTTAGAATAGGAGGAACTCCCCAAAGTCCAATTTTCATTTTAACCTTTCCTCAATGGCCTAGAAATAACAGATTGCTGGTATTACTGTAATAGATTGGAAATTTAAACCTCTTAGAGGTAACCAGACCTGTCTTATGATTCAGTAATACGACAAAGAATAACACATCTTAAAGGTTACTGAAATGCCTCATTCATATGTTTTAAGGCAGCTGTGTAACAGTGGATGATTTTTACAGCTTTACAATAAAACCTAAATAACGTTAAGGTTCTGGTAGTTTTATATAATCATAAAAAGTTCTCTCTGTGGTAAATGGTCCTGATTTAATGAGACTTAGGGCGGGTCGTACTGGAGTGCATAAACTCCTGGTAGTTAACCCATTCCCTTTTCTGCCCCCTCCAAGTCTCAGGTGGGAGTTAGTGGTGCATGAGAGCAGGGGGAGGTCACAAGATAGAAACACAGTTAACAGAAATTTGGGGTCCTGAAGCCTGGGAGATTTCCAGCTGGGCCAAGGAGACTAGGGAGAAAAGGAAATGCCTCATATTTCTTGTGTAGAGGGGTTCAATATGTTAATCAAGATTTCATGTATGAGCTTTATTTCCTCAAGTCTTTGGCACATTTAACTTCATTAAGGTTATTAAGCCTATAGCAAAAATCTGTTTAGGCATAAATATGTTCAACTTCAGAAGCATTTGTGGAGTTAAATATTCTGCTGAAGTTAGCAGACTTCCTCCTGTGCATCTCCCCATTTCCTCTTGTCCTATCACTTGTTCCTTGGGGGAAGAGCCTGACCTGGCTCCAGGCTCCTGTCAGGAGCTGTGCAGAGCCAGAAGGTCTCCCCTGAGCCTCCTTTGCTCCAGGCTCAGCACCCCCAGCTCCCTCAGCTGCTCCTCACCACACTTGGGCTCTAGACCCTTCCCCAGCTTTGTTGCCCTTCTCTGGACCCTCAAGGTCCTTCTTGGAGGGAGGGGCCCAAAACTGAACCCCTGGTTCCATGTGTGGCCTCCCCAATGCAGAGTACAGGGGAAGGATCATTCCCCTGGTCCTGCAGGCCACACCAGTGCTGATCCAGGCCAGGATGCTGGTGGCCTTTTTGGCCACCTGGGCACATGCTGGGTCATCTTCAGCCAGCTGTCCACCAGCACCCCCAGGGCCTTTTCAACCAGGCACTTTCCAGCCATGGTTCCCCCAGCCTGGAGCATTGCAGGGGTTGTTGTGACCCAAGTGCAGGACCCAGCACTTGGCCTTGTTGAAGCCCATACAACTGACATCTCTGAAGGCTCATTAGTGTTGGCTACTTCTTCTCCCCTACCTCCATTCATCTCTGGGTCCATGACCCAGATGACAGCAGTAAGACTACTGACCGTGGTGGTGATGTGTGCCACAGACATTTATCCAGTGGGGATTATATTGGGCCTTCCCACCCCCAAATTCTTGGAGGTCACGTTCATCTCCATTGTCACAGCCACTCCAGGTTCAATTTGATGGAGGCTCCTCAAGAGCACACGAGAGCCTTTACCACCTCTGTACAAGCACATGCACCATCTCTCACCAGCTGTATGGCTTAGGAAAAGACAAATTACACCCATCTTAATTCTTTGATGATCTGTCTGAACACCAGGGAGACTGTCCCACTGCATTTTTACCCTTCTTTTTAGCATGTTTTCAGCTGATCTTCAAAAAAAAAGTAACTTCTGCAGAATAATTGAACAGATTAATAGTGTGATCCCTGTGTAAAATGTGAACACAAATGGGGATCTTTTAATTCTTGCTTTCAGTGGGTATGTGACCTTTCAGTTTTATATCTTTCTCTCTCTTCTTACCATATTGCAGTCAGAGGGGAAGTTAAACCCAGGTTTGACAGGTAGAGTTTTTTTATTTCCCTTGACAGCACACCTTTTGACCTCTATCTTCTTGCCAATGATTTTTTTAAATCCTAAATGATTTGGGAATAATTGCTCCTCCTTTAGTGATTATTGCCCTTCACCGACAGTAAATCTGTGAAATCCCCAGGGGCTGGAGTACATTTTTGTATGCCTGTGCCACAAGCTGGCCTGGACAGGCATCGCTGCTCATCTGCAGCTGCACTTGCAGAGCTGCTGGGCATCTTGTTAGAAAACTTGCCTGGAGGGGGGAAAAATACAGCCTTGGCCAGCAAACGAGTGCTTGGTGGGCTGCCCTGCTCTGTCCTTTCCTGTTTCGAGAGGAAATTCATTTTCAGGGTTTGGAGAACCCAAGACTGGAATTGTCTTTGCTTCAGAAATCTCATCCTGAACATCTGGGTTCAGGCTAAGCAAGGGCACGTGGGTGGTGGAGGGCAGATCTGCTCCCAGCAGGGCTGTTCCCTGTCCCCCTCAGGGAGGAATTTGATAAGAAAGGATGAGAAACTATTAAAGCCAGTAGTTGAAAATGGTTAAAAATCTCAGAGAAGCCAGGGGGGAGATTGGTAATGGTGGCTGGCTGGGAGCAGTGTTGCCAGATATTGCAGCTCTGTATCTAACAGTGGATTATTCTGTTTTCCTCATCTGTGTATAAATCCTTTATGTACTAATTTCTTAAAATGAACCCAGTGTTTCCTCCCCCTTTCATGCTGGATTGCTCATTTGGAGGAGTGATAAGGACAGGTGAACTATCTACAGGGGAAGGCATCTGCCTGGAAACACACACATGTTGCCATGAGCAGAGTGAAAAAGGAAAATGGGCCAGTTATGAAAGGATGGAGAAGACTGAGCCCTCCATCTTCAGGTGGCTTTGGAGCAGTTTGTGAGTAGATAGCTGGAAAGGCAGAGCTACCTGTCCCAAAGCCTGCTGCTGCTCCTGCCCTGGGGGCATATTCACCCACCTCTGACCCCTTGGTCACAAGTGCTTATGTCTCTTCTTCACTGCAAGGGTTGTCAAGCCCTGGAAGAGGCTGCCCAGGGCAGTGGTGGAGTCTCCATCCCTGGAGGGATTGAAAATCCATGGAGATGTGGTGCTGAGGGACATGGTCAGTGCTGACCTGGCAGTGCTGGGTGAATGGTTGGACTTGGTGATCTCAAAGGTCTCTTCCAAACAAAACAATTCTATGATTTTGATTTAGTTTTTGTCAGCTGAAGCTGCTCCAGATACACGTTTGTAGCTCAGTTTGGTTTCTGGATGTTCTCAGAAAATCTCTTCAGCTGCAGCTTTAACCTCCCAAGCCCCATACCTGGGACAAGGACCCATCAGGACAGACCTTAAAAAAAGCTCAAACCTCACAAAATGCAAAAGCAGTTTCTTTAGTAAGAAAATAAACACTTTACTCTGTGTATCTGACGTGTGGGTGTGAAAATAATCCAAAGTACTTGGAAGGAAAGGGAATTCAGAGAAGAATTTCTAGAGCTGCAGGGTGTCCTTGTTGGGAAAGTCTGGTGGTTATGTTTGTGAAGCAGGAGGCTAAGTCAGGATGAAGATCAGGTGGCTAAAGATGGAACTAACTAATATTTAGCTAAAATTCAACTGTGATACAGAAGGTGCAAAAGCACATTTTAAAATTAGATAGATTCTAGATTACATCTTTTCAAAGCTGTTTAGTTCCACAGTTTTAGGTGCTGTCTCCACAAAGGTAAGCACTGTGAGGTGAACACGTGTGCTACACGTTTTCATCAGACACTCAGACAAATTTTAGCCCAGCTAAAAGGTCTGGCCTGAGTTACATATTTTTTTTGGTGATCTACTCAATTGTATTTATCCATATTTGCATAGACTTAAGCTGCCTGTAACACAAACCATGCCAGGCCTGTGCATATCACATCACATTGTGCCAAAATAAATCAATCAGATTTTACAGTGACTTCCCAGAATTCTCTGTCAACCTGAACCTGGGTTGGGCTCAAGCCCTGTGAAGTTGCACATCTCAGTGATCACAAGCTTAAGCTTTTGACTGGCTTTTAGAATACCCATTTTCAGGGATTTTAAGAAGTTAAGCTTAAACTGCTTGGAGCATCACAGAAATGCATCATTAAAAACTACATAAAATTGAACGTTTTCTCTGAACTGTGCCAAATGACTTGGATTTTGGGGGTTGATTAGAAATTGTACAGATGCCTGCTGCACCAGCACCTTGCTGGAGGACCTGTAGGGTGAATTATATTCAAGGTAGGCTGACTTTTAATCAATACGATGACAATATTATCTTGTTTAATTTGTCTGATGGCAGCATTGAACATCAAATCAAGCTGTTTGTTATCAAAGGAGTGTGATCTATGACAGAAATAAAATCCACCTGATGATGGTTTTTCTGTATTTCATCTTTTTGACAGGCCATCATGATTGGGGATGATATTGAGAATGATGTTGGAGGGGCCCAGCAGTGTGGGATGAGAGCTCTGCAGGTTCGGACAGGGAAGTACAGGTCAGTGCATCCCCAACACCCCACATCCCCTGGGGGCAATCGTGGGAAGAGGAGAAATAACTACAGGGAATTATTGCTGTATTTACCTCTCTGCCCAACGACCCTGCACTCTGATTTCCTCACAGCACGTTCATTTCTGCCAGAAAAGGAGTTGTGCTTTGGAACCTGCTTCGTGTTCAGAACAAATGCACAAGGCTGGATTTTGTCCATGCCTTTTCCAGGTTTTTTCCTGTTGGTGGCACAAGTTTGCTGTCAGCATAGACCTGCATTTGTCTGCACAAACAAACCTCCTTGAGCAGCAGCTAGGCTTGGGTGGACAATGACATTTTCAGTTGCAAAATGCAGTTTGGGAAAACACCATGTGTATGAAAGTGGCAGGAAGGGGAAGACGTGTCGTGATCTTGTAAAGAAATTCTTTGATCTTTTAGAGAGATATTTTCTGTTGAATTCCTGCTATGATTTTTTCATGGCAGTGCACAGAGCTGGTGTGGGGTTTGGATTTTGCTTGGTTTCTTTTTTTGCTGCTGCGTGAAAGCGTTGTGCACTTGCTGAAAGGCATGTGTGAAACTTCTAGCAGGGTTGAGATTGTAAAATTAGACTGTCGACTTCGTGATCTCTGTGGGTCATATCTCACAGCTTTCTGAAGGACTCCATATGTCTGCTGTTTCCTCCAGACATGTATTCAGCACTGGATGTCTGAAACGTGAGAGCTGTTTCTCCTCCACGGCTCCATTCACCAGAGCACAGGCTTCTGCAGGCTCACTCAGCTCTTTCAAATGACCCTTTGAACCCTTCTCCACGCAGGTGTCTTCATGATCCTGTGTGTTCATTGACCCAAGAGCTACCTCCCTGCAGCTGCTGATGGGAGACCTGAGTGTGGTTAGGAACAGGGCATGGTCCAGGGCTGACTGGAGATTGGTGGTGTAAAACTGGGAGGACAGGCTGATAGACTGGATGGCTGTGCTGCTGTTCAGTGGGACCTAGATGGGCTACAGAGGAGCCTAGTGAAGTTCAACTTCAAGAGTACACTTAGGGAGGAATAACCCCCTGCACCAGTACAGCTTAGGGGCTGGCCTCCTGGAAAGCAGCTCTGCAGAGGAGGACCTCAGAGTCCTAATGGACAGCAGGTTCACCATGAGCCAGCAGTGTGTCCTTGTGGTCAGGGAGGCCAGTGGCTTCCTGGGGTACACTAAGAAGAGTGACCATCAGGGAGGTTGTCCTTCCCATCTGTTCTGCCCTAGTGAGGCCACCTCTGAAGGATTTTGGCCAGTTCTGGGCTCTTCAGTTCAAGAGAGACAGGGAAATACTGAAGAGAGTCCAGCAGAGGCTGCAGAGATGCTGAGGGGCTGGAGCATCCCTGTTCCCAGGACAGGCTGAGAGCCCTGGGGCTGTTCAGCTGGAGAAGAGAAGGCTGAGAGGGGATCTGATCAATGCTGATGAAGAGCTAATGGGTGGGGGCCAAGAGGCTGGGCCAGACTCTTGTCAGTGGTGCCCAGTGAGAGGACAAGGGGCAATGGGCACAAACTGGAACCCAAAATCTGTATTTCCTGGGTCATTCTTTACCCATCATAAAACATACCACAGGTGCAGCTGCATCCAGACTGTTCAGGCAACTGACTTAAACTCTTTCTCCACACATAGAAATGTGTGTAATCATATGCTGGAAAAACATGTTCTTGTGTGAAGCTTGAGTCATGGTTTCAGAGCTGAAAGGGGGCATCAGTTCTACATGGGGAAACCAGATTGTTCCCACTGTTACATTTCCTGTGTCAGTGTGTGGTTGCTGTGGTCTGAAATCATCTCTGATATTATGGCAGGGAAATATGGATGAGTGTCTCTCTGAATGGACCTTGTGGTGTTATTAGCCACAGAAAGATGAAACAGCTCTTGTTTGCCAAGAGAGGTCAGGGCTGTGTGTATTTGTAAGAAGGGCTGCTTTAGTATGTGTGGAAAATTGAAACACACAGGGAGCCTTGAGAGGGATGGAAAAAACTGAATGAAAGCTGATGGGCGAAATTAAAAATACCAGAGAATGTAATTATTTTATGGCAGGTGTAATTTCAAGTCTGATAGACAAGATTATGTGCAGGTCCTGCCTGTTTCTCACTCCCATGGTTGTTCTTGCTGACAGAGAGCTGTGTGCTACACCCAGGTCCCTCTGGATGGCACCATTACTACGTTCACTTAGTCACAGCTCCAGCTGCAGGACCTCCCCCGAAAGCTGAAGCTGCTTTTGCAGAAGCAGCACAAAGACAGCAGAGTTTGGTGATGGACACTGCGTGTGAGGTGGTGGGACTGCCACAGATTTCAGTTCTGAGAGTCTTGCAGCCCAGGACATGGGTGGTCACCCGTGTTTCTACAGCCAGGAGGACGTTTTTTTTTGCTTTTCCAGCACCACGGTGGTGCCTCACGTCAGCAAAACGGCTGCAGAGCTGATTTGGGAATAAAATGAAAACTAACTGAGGAATTACCCCAAGGGGTTTTGTGGGTGCACCTCACAGCGTAGTGCTGGATGTGTGGGAGTGACTTTGTTTTCACAGGTTCTCCCAGGAAAGGCACTCTGTAGGTCCAAGGGGTCCTATTGCACCCCTGCAGCCTCACCTAAATGTTGTCCCCAACCAGCAAACGTTGTCACCTCCTTATTTCAGGTGTCAGTGCAGATTATATGAATGTTTTTGAGGTCTGCTGCCCAGCAGCTTCCACCAAGGGTCTTGCACGAAAGATGACACATAGGACAAGGTGTGCTGTGCTGTTTATTTCAGAGGGTTTTCAGCAAGCTCATGTGGATTGCAGGCTGCAAAACAACTCAGAGCATCTTAAAAGATGGGTGGATGTGGTGCTTAGTGATGTGGTTCAGTGGTGAACTTGGCAGTGCTGGGTTAATGGTTGGACTGGATGATCTTAAAGGTCTTTTCCAACCTAAACATTTCTCTGACTCTGGGATATTACTTGCTTTAATAAGCCAGAAGAGAAAGTCCCCTTTGGCCTTGAAAGCTTTTTATGGAAAGAGTTGTTTGAGCTGCTGCTGCAGAGGTTTTGGCAGCTGGTAGGGGTGGGTGAGACCTCTGTGGGGTGGGCAGCTCCAGGTGGTGCAGGAAGCTGACTTCAGCTGAGGGGCCTCTCTCCGTGCTGCTGTTTGTGCCCCGTTGCTCAGTGATGGTGGTGGTGGGTGCCAGCTCCCTGCAGAACTGAGGAACTGGTTTTGTGCATGCAGGATGGGCCTGTGAGTGGTTGGCTGGGCAGGAGAGTCGAGGTCCAGAGAGGTGGCAGCAGAGGGGGGGAATGAAGAGCCAGCTTAGCCCTAGGGCTGCCTCTCTGCCTGGGCTCTCACTCTCCTGGTCTCTGTGAGGTCTTCAGTGCTGGCTGCTCCCAGGGTGAGATTAAAAAACATTCAGTTTTTACACCACCTTGCATGGAGATCGTGAAAGTTAGCTCCTCTGTCTTGCTTCTTCTGGATCTTTCAAGTTTGTTAAAATTTGTGCAGCCAATTTCCTCTAGTATGACAAACTCGGCGTGTTCCTCACTCTATACTTATGTTCTCTAAAGCATTTAATCTTTGAGGGTGACAGAGCCTGGAGCAGCTGCCCAGAGAGGTTGTGGAGTCTCCTTCTCTGGAGAGATTCCAAACCCACCCAGACCCCATCCTGGGCACCCTGCTGTGGGTGACCTGCTGGAGCAGGGGAGTTGGAGGAGATGATCTCCAGAGGTCCCTTCCAGCCCCACCATGCTGGGATTCTGTGACTTAATCTCAAGTGCTGGGCTCTTTCTCAGTAGCCAAACCAGGCATGGCACAGGGGAGCCCATGAAATGCAGTAAGTCCTCATTGCAGTATGGAAAAGAATTTCTGTTGGTGCAAGTCAGGGCAGTCATGGGAAGGTGCAGGGATGAGGTGGGGTTTGAGTTCCCAGCTGGCACTCTCTGACATGGTGTGGGTAGTCAGGTTGGCCAAGCAGAGCCTGCCTTAGGGTGTAAAATCCAAACCCAGAGGGGCAGTCGAGTCTGCAGGGCTGTCCCCCCTCAGCTGGTCCCTTCTGCAGGACAGATCAGCTCATGGCTGCAGGCTCTGGTGTGCTGAGGAGAGGAGCTGCTGTTGGATTTTCCAGCATGGGGAAACCTGACACTGGTTATGAAGTCTCTGTGCACACCTGCCCTCTGTAGCCAACATCTTTCCCATCTAGGGAAGAACATGGACTCGTCCTCCTGCGCAGGGTATGTGCTAATTCCACTTGCAGCTAATTGCCCTTGACATCAAACCAATGATTTCCACAATAACCATTGATTCTGCAACACTGGGTAATATCCCAGGTCCTCTTCTAGCCTGCAAGTTAGAGCAGAGAAAAAAAAAAACACTTTGAGGCTTTTCCAACTGTCTTCCATAAAAATGGAAACAGCTTTTGGGTGCGTCAGTGCCTCGGATTGCAGGTGGATCTTGGCAGGGTGGAAGGATTAGTTATTACTCAGCCCTTCCTCCTCCTTGTGATTTACAGGCCTTGGTTTGTAAGTAAAGAAGTTGTTGTTACTGGTGTGCAGCAGTAGCTGGGAATATCCACGGCAGTGCCCCCTGCTATCCCAGCTCCCTGGTGGGCTCCAAAAGGCTTTCAGAGTCTGTCAGTGTGGGCTCATCCCCTCTCAGTGCTCACCTGAGTTTTTTGTCTCCATTTGATAAGGAATTTATCTCACGGCCATGGGTGATACTCCAAAATCCCTGAGCCTCCTTGTTGTGGCCATAAAGGATCCCACAGGGATGGGGGATAAAAGGCTTGAGGCCCAGGAGATCTGTCATCTCCAGCTCTGCCACTGTTCTCCAGGAGAACTGGGTCAGGTTACTTAATGTTGTCATTCTTCAGTTTCCCAACTTTATAATTACCCTCTGAGAATAATTATCCTGACTTTCTTAATAAAGCAGCTTGTGATGTGTTCCCCTTATCTGATTGAAGACAACAGGCAGAATTTGTAAGAGTTTTATAGGAAATGGGCTCACCAGAAGAAGAAGCCAGATGAGATCAAGACAGAAGTTATGACAAAGTCTTTGAGGTTGCCATCATCAACTGATTAAAGATTGAGAAAAACAGGGTGGGTTGTTATAATAACCTCCTAAATGAAGTCATAAAGTTCTCTAAAAGAAAATATTTCCTCCCATAGATAAATTCACAGCTGTCACTGTATTAAAGTGGCAAAAAATACATTCAAAAAGTGTGTAGACAAGGTACTTTGAGACATGATTTAGTGGTCTTGGTAGTGTTGGGTGACACTTGGACTGGATGATCACAGAGGTCTTTTCCAACCTTGATTCTATGATTCTGTGACCCCTTTTGCAAAGAAACAGCTTTGTCTCACTGCTCTGCAGAGAAGCAGCATCCCTTCCCCCTCACTGTCTTGCTCCCTGGGTTGCTACCAGAGCTAAGATGAAGAGTTTTTTGGGTTCTTCACATCTCCTGGGTCTGGACAGAGCACACCAGAAGCACACCATGAGAACGCAGAGGCACTCCCGTTGTGCTGAAACAGAACCAGGGGTGAATGGTGGCCTCATGCTCTGGGTAATTAAACCTGTTTCACGTATTGAAAGGAAAGGCTTCCAGGCCACATTTGGGCTGTAAAAAGCTGGGTTATAATTCATGCTAGTTAACATCTTCAGCAGTGTTAATTAAAGCTTGGTGTCAGCAGGTCGGTTTTCGTGAGAGCTGGTGGCAGTCAATCCCAAGGCATGGTCTTATCCACCATTTATTGCACATCCAGGTCACAGTTTCCTCTGTCCACGTGAGGATTTTCACAGGGGTTTATCAATTTCTTGACCACAATTTGGTTACTGTAATCTTTGAGTCAGCTTTGTCAGAGGAAGTTCAGAGTAAATGCTGCAGTGCCTTAGCATACACACATACTCATCTGATAACAGCCTGGACTCTTCCCAGTCCATTCAGGTGTCCAGACACAGAAATTGCAGTTGCAGTGTCTGGTGCTTTAGGAATGAGTGTTCAATGAGAAGGTCTGAGTTCATGCTGCTGTAGATGTGTTACAACCCAACCATCCACTTCTCAGTGCAGGGGACAGCCAACTGCAATGCAAAATGACAGATTGCACTGGAAACATGTTGTTGTTGAACTACAAGTGGTGAACTTGGGAAGCTGAAGATCATAGGATTGTTTTAGTTGGAAAAGACCTTTAAGATCATCAGGTCCAACCATAACCCAGCACTGCCAGGTCCCCACTGCCCCGTGTCCCTCACACCACATCTACACAGCACTGAAACCCCTCCAGGGGTGGGGACTCCACCATTGCCCTGGGCAGCCTGGGCCACTACTTAACAACCCTTTCAGATTTTACCCTCTGACTCTAAGGAATCATCTTTTGTGTGTCTTGAGTATTTCTGTTCCCTTAACTGAACATAGCCAAGTGTTTACTTTCCAGTAAAGTTACTATTTGATATTAGACATACCCTTTGCACTAGATGATCATTGTAGGTCTCAGACTTTCAACTGTTGTGTTCTGTTCTATCCTGTCCTGTCCTTTCCTGTCATATCGTGTCCTATCCTATTCTAAATGCAGATTATACCTGAGCTAAAATACACCTGAAAGGAGCAAGGGGGGATAAAAAGTTCTACTACCCTGTAGCTACTGTGTAAATTTAATTCTTTTCAGTCTAAATGAGAAAGGGGAGTTTGGGGGTTTTTTATTAGCAGGTTCATTTATTCATTGGTACCAGATTAGACCTTGAGGAGGCAGTGTGCTCAGCACGTAGCTCAGCTCCTGTGCTGGCCTGAAGAAACTAATCCAAATATCAGAAAAGAGATCAGTCTGTGAAGAGAGTAGAGGCAAGGATAAATAAGGGAGGGGTGTATCAGGTCAGTGAGGAAAAGCTGTGTTACTCAGCTCTGCTCTCTGCCTGTCTGGTGACCCACTTCTCCTCAGCAGTCCTCCTGTGATCAGCTCCCACATCTCAAACCCTTACGAAAGGAACCAATTTGCATTTTGCCAATCAAGATGGTAGCGACCACGTCAGCCTGGGCTGCAGTTTTGCTTCCTCTTGCTCCACATCCAGCCAGTGCAGGCAGCTGCCTTAAAGGTTTCCATTTCTCCTCTTCTGAAGTTGTTGAGTCCAGGGCTGAAAGAGGAGGTGGCTGCAGTATCTGCTACCAGAAGCAACAGGCAGTGGGACCTGGGAGGGCACGTAGCTCAGGTGGGAGTGATGGAACTAAACCACTTCCAGACCCTCTCTGAGAAGCATCCAGAGCTAATGGGAATTTTATTTCACTCTCTTCTGTGCTGGTGCCTGGATGTCTTGGTGGTGGTAGGTGCTCTTCCTCCCCCCAACACAGCCACGTACACTCCTGCATCTGTGTGACTAACCCCAGAGCCCTTGGCAGCTGCTCCTCTGACACGTTGGTGTTCCTGTCCTCCCTGCAGATACAGGATTGATAAGCTGAGGTGGGGTTGGTAGCACTGCCTGCAAGGAGGCAGCTCAGGGGCTTTCTGAGGTTTCCATGGAATGTGTCCATCTCTGGGTGCAGGCACCCATGGCCTCCCCCAAGCTTCCTTTCCAAGGGGACCCACAGGCTCTCGGTAGGACCAGCCCACCTCTAGCTCCTGCCAGCCTCCCTCAGTGGCTCAGGGCCAAGCAGCACCATCTACGAGGTGGGACAGGGAGCAGATCCTTGCTTATCTTCATCTTCAGGAGCCTTTTCTCAGCAGCAGCACAAGGCTGCAGTGGAGAAACCCCCCAGTGCAGGAGTGGTGGGAGCCGGCGGAGCGCAGCGATGTTTGCAGCACTCCTCACTGGCAGAATGCTGAGCTCTGTGAGCTTCTTCAACATCCAGCAGTGATGAGGAGCACCATGCCCATCACCCACTACTGTATTTCTGTAGAGTGCTGATGAGTGTGTTGAAACGTGCTGCACAAAGGGCAGAGCTGGGAGGCAGCTGCACAGTTGTGGCTTCACTGGAGATCTCCTTTGGCAACGCGGCTTCCCCTTCTCTGCCCACTTTTTTCCTGTAGTTCAGTGTCATCCCAGCTCACCTGCTGCATGGAATCCTCCCAGAGAGCAGCCTGGGGAGCGTGGCAGAAGGGGAGGCTGCTCTGATTGAGGAAACCAAAGTAGAGCTTGGTTTTCAAAGGGAGAGGAGAGGAGCAACCGAGAGAGACGGGCCAAGTCAGCTGCTGACGTAACGCCCTCCCAGCAGAGGGGTCAGTATCTGAAACACAATCTCCTGGCTTGGGCCCCTGCTCACATTGTCCATGTGCTCAGGAGCCACAGGTGCTGGGGCAGTGCCTTCTGCCAGCACCCTGCAAGCACAAACCCACCAAGATTTGTACTTCTAACGCTGTGCTCTGTGGCCTGTGGATGCTGAAGAGTCACCTGCAGGGTATCTAGTGACATTTGTTGTTTTCATAGAATCACAGACTGGTTTGGGTGGGAAGGGACCTTTCAAGGTTGTCTAGTCCAACCCCCCTGCAGGGAGCAGGGACATCTGCAGCTAGAACAGGTTGCTCAGAGCCCCGGCCAACCTCACCTGGGATGGTTCCAGGGATGGGGCAGCGACCACCTCTCTGGGCAACACGG